>NC_050570.1:2790000-2827500 GCF_013265735.2 Oncorhynchus mykiss | reverse complement strand
GACTGGGTGGTTGGCTGAGTTTGTAGTTGATGAGGAGGGTTAGTGTGGAGATGCTGGCTGGCTGACTGGCTGATAGACTGACTGACTGACTGGGTGGTTGGCTGAGTTTGTAGTTGGTGAGGGGGGTTAGTGTGGAGATGCTGGCTGGCTGACTGGCTGATAGACTGACTGACTGGGTGGTTAGCTGAGTTTGTAGTTGATGAGGGGGGTTAGTGTGGAGATGCTGGCTGACTGGCTGATAGACTGACTGACTGGCTGGCTACCTGGCTGATAGACTGACTGGGTGGTTGGCTGAGTTTGTAGTTGATGAGGCGGGTTAGTGTGGAGATGCTGGCTGGCTGACTGGCTGATAGACTGACTGACTGGCTGGCTAACTGGCTGATAGACTGACTGACTGGGTGGTTGGCTGAGTTTGTAGTTGATGAGGAGGGTTAGTGTGGAGATGCTGGCTGGCTGACTGGCTGATAGACTGACTGACTGGCTGGCTAACTGGCTGATAGACTGACTGACTGGGTGGTTGGCTGAGTTTGTAGTTGATGAGGAGGGTTAGTGTGGAGATGCTGGCTGGCTGACTGGCTGATAGACTGACTGACTGGCTGGCTAACTGGCTGATAGACTGACTGACTGGCTGGCTAACTGGCTGATAGACTGACTGCCTGGGTGGTTGGCTGAGTTTGTAGTTGATGAGGGGGGTTAGTGTGGAGATGCTGGCTGGCTGACTGGCTGATAGACTGACTGACTGGGTGGTTGGCTGAGTTTGTAGTTGATCAGGGGGGTTAGTGTGGAGATGCTGGCTGGCTGACTGGCTGATAGACTGACTGACTGGCTGGCTAACTGGCTGATAGACTGACTGACTGGGTGGTTGGCTGAGTTTGTAGTTGATGAGGGGGGTTAGTGTGGAGATGCTGGCTGACTGACTGGGTGGTTGGCTGAGTTTGTAGTTGATGAGGGGGGTTAGTGTGGAGATGCTGGCTGACGTCATCCAACAGTTAACAGTTTAAAAAAATACTAATGGCCACGGTGCCAGCGATAGGTTGGTTGGGGGCGCGCACACACACACACACACACACACACACACACATACTTACAGAGCACACACACACACACACACACACACTCACAGAGCACACACACATATTCTCACAGAACACACACACACACACCCACAGAGCACACCCACAGAGCACACACACACACACACACACACACACACACACACACACACACACACACACACACACACACACACAGAGAGAGAGAGAGAGAGCACACACACACATACCCACAGAACACACACACACGCACGCATATACACACAAACACACACACACACACACACATACTCACAGAACACACACAGGTATTCTCAGCATGTTGGAGTGTATTCTCAGGAGTGTATTCTCAGCATGTTGGTGACGACTTACCAAGTGGCTTTTGTTCCTCTGTAGGGGACAGCCGTGAGTATGGCGGTGGGGGCGACTCTGGAACACACAACATACATGTCAGGGGCTCTGAACATACAACATACATGTCAGGGACTCTGAACATACAACATACATGTCAGGGGCTCTGAACATACAACATACATGTCAGGGACTCTGAACAAACAACATACATGTCAGGGGCTCTGAACATACAACATACATGTCAGGGACTCTGAACATACAACATGCATGTCAGGGGCTCTGAACATACAACATACATGTCAGGGACTCTGAACATACAACATACATGTCAGGGACTCTGAACAAACAACATACATGTCAGGGGTTCTGAACATACAACATACATGTCAGGGGCTCTGAACATACAACATACATGTCAGGGACTCTGAACACACAACATGCATGTCAGGGGCTCTGAACATACAACATACATGTCAGGGACTCTGAACACACAACATACATGTCAGGGACTCTGAACACACAACATACATGTCAGGGGTTCTGAACATACAACATACATGTCAGGGGTTCTGAACATACAACATACATGTCAGGGACTCTGAACACACAACATACATGTCAGGGGTTCTGAACATACAACATACATGTCAGGGACTCTGAACACACAACATACATGTCAGGGGTTCTGAACATACAACATACATGTCAGGGGTTCTGAACATACAACATACATGTCAGGGACTCTGAACACACAACATACATGTCAGGGGTTCTGAACATACAACATACATGTCAGGGGTTCTGAACATACAACATACATGTCAGGGACTCTGAACACACAACATACATGTCAGGGGTTCTGAACATACAACATACATGTCAGGGGCTCTGAACATACAACATACATGTCAGGGACTCTGAACAAACAACATACATGTCAGGGGTTCTGAACATACAACATACATGTCAGGGACTCTGAACATACAACATACATGTCAGAGGCTCTGAACATACAACATACATGTCAGGGGCTCTGAACATACAACACACATGTCAGGGACTCTATATGGTTCTATACTGTTCTATATGGTTCTATACTGTTCTATGTGGTTCTATACTGTTCTTTACGGTTCTATACTGTTCTATATGGTTCTATACTGTTCTATGTGGTTCTATACTGTTCTTTATAGTTCTATACTGTCCTTTACGGTTCTATACTGTTCTATATGGTTCTATATATGGTTCTATACTGTTCTATGTGGTTCTATACTGTCCAATATGGTTCTATACTTTGTTATATGGTTCTATACTGTTCTATACTGTTCTTTCTGGTTCTATTCTGTTCTATACTGCTCTATATGGTTCTACACAGTTCAATACTGTGTTATATGGTTCTATACTGTTCTATACCGTTCTATATGGTTATATACTGTTATATACTATGTTTCTATACTATTCTATACAGTTCTATATTGTGTTATATGGTTCTATACTGTTCTCTATAGTTATATACTGTGTTATATGGTTCTATATGGTTATATACTGTGTTATATGGTTCTATAGTGTTCTATATTGTTCTATACTGTGTTATATGGTTCAATACTGTTCTATATTGTTCTATATGGTTCTACACTGTGTTATATGGTTCTATACTGTTCTTTATTGTTCTCTATAGTTATATACTGTTCTATATTGTTCTCTATGGTTATATACTGTGTTATATGGTTCTATACTGTTCTATACTGTGTTATATGGTTCTATACTGTTCTATATTGTTCTATATGGTTCAATACTGTTCTATATTCTTCTATATGGTTCTATACTGTTCTATATGGTTATATACTGTGTTATATGGTTCTATACTGTTCTATATGGTTCTATACTGTTCTATATGGTTCTATACTGTTCTATATGGTTCCATACTGTTCTATATAGTTCTATATGGTTCTATACTGTTCTATATGGTTATATACTGTGTTATATGGTTCCATACTGTTCTATATAGTTCTATATGGTTCTATACTGTTCTATATGGTTCTATACTGTTCTATATTGTTCTATATGGATGGAGAAGGCAGCATAATAATCACGCTGCTCCTTTAAGAGACAGAGTGGAAGGAGAAGACATCATAATAGTCACACTGCTCCTTTAAGAGACAGAGTGGAAGGAGAAGGCATCATAATAGTCACACTGCTCCTTTAAGAGACAGAGTGGAAGGAGAAGGCAGCATAATAGTCACACTGCTCCTTTAAGAGACAGAGTGGAAGGAGAAGGCATCATAATAGTCACACTGCTCCTTTAAGAGACAGAGTGGAAGGAGAAGGCAGCATAATAGTCACACTGCTCCTTTAAGAGACAGAGTGGAAGGAGAAGGCATCATAATAGTCGCACTGCTCCTTTAAGAGACAGAGTGGAAGGAGAAGGCAGCATAATAGTCACACTGCTCCTTTAAGAGACAGAATGGAAGGAGAAGGCATCATAATAGTCACACTGCTCCTTTAAGAGACAGAGTGGAAGGAGAATGCATCATAATAGTCACACTGCTCCTTTAAGAGACAGAGTGGAAGGAGAAGGCAGCATAATAGTCACACTGCTCCTTTAAGAGACAGAGTGGAAGGAGAAGGAAGCATAATAGTCACACTGCTCCTTTAAGAGACAGAGTGGAAGGAGAAGGCAGCATAATAGTCACACTGCTCCTTTAAGAGACAGAGTGGAAGGAGAAGGAAGCATAATAGTCACGCTGCTCCTTTAAGAGACAGAGTGGAAGGAGAAGGAAGCATAATAGTCACGCTGCTCCTTTAAGGGAACTCATTGTGCATCCCAAATGGAACCCTGTTCTCTATACAGTGCACTACTTTTGACCAGAGGCCTATGAGAATAGGGCACTATGGATTGGGATAGTGGGCCATTTGGGACTCACCTCAGTCAGATCTACAGCTAGTCTGTCTGGCGCCGGGCTGTATGTGTGTGTGGCTATGCAAACTGTATTAACGCCACTCCTTCACCTACATAGCAAGAGGGTGGCACGAGAGAGACGTCCAGGGGACAAAAGAGCTTTTTAAATCTCAACGTGAAACTGAGCTCATTCAAAGCCTGCCCAACTGACAAGACAGGGTCTATTTCAAAAGAGATTCGTCCGTTTCTAAATAAGTTATTTCAACTTATATAGTTCACGTAGCACTATTTAAACTTTTGGTTTTGATGTTGTGTAGACTTTCTGTTTTACCACTGGTCGTTTTGAAGCTGGTAGGCTATTTCAGGTTTCAACTACGTTCAACTCAACACTGAGGATGTAGGAGCCAGTACAGTCAGCTATGAGACGTTCACATGACAACATACACCATCACCTACATTCACACTCTTTCTGGACGAACAAAAAAAAAAAACTTAATCTTGAGTTTTTTTTCACTTTTCTCTACTAAAAAACATAAGTGAAAGGAAGTGTGATTCACTAGGAACCCGTTGTTCAACAGCGTGAAAGAAAATATCGGCTCAAACGAGACACGTATCAGTGCACGTGAGTTGGCCCGGCAGGGATGTCCTTGTCCCATCGCGGAACTAGCGACTCCTGTGGCGTTGCCGGGCGCAGTGCACGCTGACGCGGTCGACCAGTTGTACTACGGTGTTTCAAAAAAGGCTTGGAAGGGGTCGTGTTTCGGAGGACGCACGGCTCTTTCGACCTTCGCCTCTCTCTATCTCGAGTCCGTACGGGAGTTGCAGCGACGGGACAAGACTGTAACTACCAATTCGGAAACCACGAACTTGGGGAGAAAAAGGGGATAAAATGTTTTTATAATAATAATAATTACATTTAAATTTAAAGATAATTTCAAGAGCCTCTACATAGACAAAGTGATGCTTGTCTGGTCCTGCTATTGGTGTTTGGGGAAGCAATGAATAGATGGAGAAGAGAAGAGGTTCATACTCTGGGAGACACAAGAACGAGGTATTATTTTTGCAATTTGAAGAAATGGGGAATAGGTATAACTGGTGTGATAATTATGTCTGGCGAAACATGTATATTAAAGGCTGTGTGACAACACTAGGTGGTTTTGTTATGTTAAAACGGCTAATAAAAACCATAAGATGGCGCACGCCCAGAGACAATTATTCTGTGTAGAGGTGCTGACTAACGGTGAATTAACTGTGAGCTATTGAACTGGAGGCTCAGCTCTGCCTCCAGGGCAATATTCATGACAACAAACGTCAACCTGCCAAATTTATAGTAACATAGGCTACAGGAGGACCAGGTTACCTATTTAACATAGGCTACAGGAGGTCCAGGTTACCTATTTAACATAGGCTACAGGAGGACCAGGTTACCTTTCTAACATAGGCTACAGGAGGACCAGGTTACCTATTTAACATAGGATACAGGAGGACCAGGTTACCTATTTAACATAGCATACTGGAGGACCAGGACAGGTACTAGTAGGGCTGTTGACCGTATTACAGGACAGGTACTAGTAGGGCTGTTGACTGTATTACAGGACAGTTAACTGACACTATAATGAGACGGCACACATCGTATTACAGGACAGTTAACTGACATTAATGAGACGGTACCCATCGTATTACAGGACAGTTAACTGACACTATAATGAGACAGTACCCATGGTATTACAGGACAGTTAACTGACACTATAATGAGACAGTACCCATGGTATTACAGGACAGTTAACTGACACTATAATGAGACGGTACCCATGGTATTACAGGACAGTTAACTGACACTATAATGAGACAGTACCCATCGTATTACAGGACAGTTAACACACACACACACCCACACAGACACACACACACACACACACACAGACACACACAGAGAGACTTACGAGCTGCCAAGCACAGAGACACACACGGTTATTCTTAACCTTGTCATATCAGTGACCTCAACAATCAATTAACTAATCAATCAAACAAACAGCCACAGTCTTAATCAATTTATCTTTGTGAATGATCTGTCACTTTTTCCGAGCTACTGTGCTTCTCCTGCTTCTCCTGCTTCTCCTGCTTCTTCTGCCGGCGCCTGAGTTTTAGGCTGTGTTTCTATAAGGCACTTTGTGACAACTCCTTGAGTAAAAAGAGCTGAAATATAATGGTATAGATTGATGTACAATGGTTAGTGATGAACAACAACTCTCTAACGCTTAACCCCCCACCCCCCCCCCCGACACACACACACACACACACACTCTCTCTCTCTACCTAACTTCAACTTTTAAGGCCTTCCCTTTCCTCACTTATAACAAGTTGGTTCTCAATAACTTAATTTACTGTAGGCTTATCTTGTTGGGGGTAACCAACAACGTTAAAATATATATTATTATATTTTTATCAAATTAAATTGTTTTGCTCATCAGTACCTAACTATGTCTGTATCTACTTGGAAGCCTGTTTCCAAACGTAACAGTCCAGGAGACAATTTAATCAACAGAATATCTGCAACTATGTAACACCAACAAGCTCCTAATATTCTAAAGCTTTGTCACGTTGTTACATTGTAACAACGTATGAGAGTGAGAGTTCCAACGTGGTTATAAACAGCATAGATGTGGAGTACTGATACACGGGAACAGTCAGACAGAGAAAGACAGGCTTAAAGCTAGAGTCCTCATTGAAACAACAACAAACAGGTCATCCCGTCTCTGTTGTGGTACACAGTTGAGGGATGGGCCTGGAGAAATGTAACCACTCAGATTCATGGACAGAGCTATGGAAGCAAGGACTGACCATCCATGATATCAACATTATAGTTATAACCATGTTATGAGGCTATACAGGACTGACCATCCATGATATCAACATTATTGTTATAATCATGTTATGAGACTATACAGGACTGACCATCCATGATATCAACATTATAGTTATAACCATGTTATGAGACTATACAGGACTGACCATCCATGATATCAACATTATAGTTATAACCATGTTATGAGACTATACAGGACTGACCATCCATGATATCAACATTATAGTTATAACCATGTTATGAGGCTATACAGGACTGACCATCCATGATATCAACATTATTGTTATAATCATGTTATGAGACTATACAGGACTGACCATCCATGATATCAACATTATAGTTATAACCATGTTATGAGACTATACAGGACTGACCATCCATGATATCAACATTATAGTTATAACCATGTTATGAGACTATACAGGACTGACCATCCATGATATCATCATTATAGTTACAACCATGTTATGAGACTATACAGGACTGACCATCCATGATATCAACATGATAGTTATAACCATGTTATGAGACTATACAGGACTGACCATCCATGATATCATCATTATAGTTACAACCATGTTATGAGACTATACAGGACTGACCATCCATGATATCATCATTATAGTTACAACCATGTTATGAGGCTATAACTGTGTTGTCATATAACTGTGTTGTCCTATAACTGTGTTGTCATATAACTGTGTTGTCCTATAACTATGTTGTCATTTAACTGTGTTGTCATATAACTGTGTTGTCCTATAACTGTGTTGTCCTATAACTGTGCTGTCCTGTAACTGTGTTGTCATATAACTGTGTTGTCATATAACTGTGTTGTCCTATAACTGTGTTGTCATATAACTGTGCTGTCCTGTAACTGTGTTGTCATATAACTGTGTTGTCATATAACTGTGTTGTCCTAAAACTGTGTTGTTCTGTAACTGTGTTGTCCTGTAACTGTGTTGTCCTGTAACTGTGTTATTCTGTAACTGTGTTGTCCTGTAACTGTGTTGTCCTGTAACTGTGTTGTCCTATAACTGTGTTGTCCTATAACTGTGTTGTCCTATAACTGTGTTATTCTGTAACTGTGTTGTCCTGTAACTGTGTTGTCCTATAACTGTGTTATTCTGTAACTGTGTTGTCCTGTAACTGTGTTGTCCTGTAACTGTGTTATTCTGTAACTGTGTTGTCCTGTAACTGTGTTGTCCTGTAACTGTGCTGTCCTATAACTGTGTTGTCCTATAACTGTGTTGTCCTATAACTGTGTTATTCTGTAACTGTGTTGTCCTGTCACTGTGTTGTCCTGTAACTGTGTTGTCCTATAACTGTGTTGTCCTATAACTGTGTTGTCCTATAACTGTGATGTTCTATAACTGTGCTGTCCTGTAAGTGTGTTGTCCTGTAACTGTGTTGTCCTATAACTGTGATGTCCTATAACTGTGTTGTCCTATAACTGTGTTGTCCTATAACTGTGTTGTCCTATAACTGTGTTGTCCTGTAGTGGGGGCTGTTTTTCAGTGGTCATTGCATATACCGGTACTCAAATCAAATCAAATTGTATTTGTCACTTGCGTTGAATACAACAGGTCCTTACAGTGAAATGCTTACTTACGAGTCCCTAACCAACAACGCAGTTTAAAAACGAATAAAAATAAGAGATAAAAGTAACAAGTAATTAAAGAGCAGCAGTAAAATAACAATAGGGAGAATATATACAGGGTGTTACGGTACAGAGTCAATGTGGAGACTATATACAGGGGGTACCGGTACAGAGTCAATGTGGAGGCTATATACAGGGGGTACCGGTACAGAGTCAATGTGGAGGCTATATACAGGGTGTTACGGTACAGAGTCAATGTGGAGACTATATACAGGGGGTACCGGTACAGAGTCAATGTGGAGACTATATACAGGGTGTTACGGTACAGAGTCAATGTGGAGACTATATACAGGGGGTACCGGTACAGAGTCAATGTGGAGACTATATACAGGGGGTACCGGTACAGAGTCAATGTGGAGACTATATACAGGGTGTTACGGTACAGAGTCAATGTGGAGACTATATACAGGGAGGGTACCGTTACAGAGTCAATGTGGAGACTATATACAGGGAGGGTACCGTTACAGAGTCAATGTGGAGGCTATATACAGGGGGTACCGTTACAGAGTCAATGTGGAGGCTATATACAGGGGGTACCGTTACAGAGTCAATGTGGAGGCTATATACAGGGGGTACCGGTACAGAGTCAATGTGGAGGCTATATACAGGGGGTACCGGTACAGAGTCAATGTGGAGGCTATATACAGGGGGTACCGTTACAGAGTCAATGTGGAGGCTATATACAGGGGGTACCGTTACAGAGTCAATGTGGAGGCTATATACAGGGAGGGTACCGTTACAGAGTCAATGTGGAGGCTATATACAGGGGGTACCGTTACAGAGTCAATGTGGAGGCTATATACAGGGGGTACCGTTACAGAGTCAATGTGGAGGCTATATACAGGGAGGGTACCGTTACAGAGTCAATGTGGAGGCTATATACAGGGGGTACCGTTACAGAGTCAATGTGGAGGCTATATACAGGGGGGGTACCGTTACAGAGTAAATGTGGAGGCTATATACAGGGGGTACCGTTACAGAGTCAATGTGGAGGCTATATACAGGGGGGGTACCGTTACAGAGTAAATGTGGAGGCTATATACAGGGGGGGTACCGTTACAGAGTAAATGTGGAGGCTATATACAGGGGGGGTACCGTTACAGAGTAAATGTGGAGGCTATATACAGGGGGGGTACCGTTACAGAGTAAATGTGGAGGCTATATACAGGGGGTACCGGTACAGAGTCAATGTGGAGGCTATATACAGGGGGTACCGGTACAGAGTCAATGTGGAGGCTATATACAGGGGGTACCGATACAGAGTCAATGTGGAGGCTATATACAGGGGGTACCGGTACAGAGTCAATGTGGAGGCTATATACAGGGGGTACCGGTACAGAGTCAATGTGGAGGCTCTATACAGGGGGTACCGGTACAGAGTCAATGTGGAGGCTCTATACAGGGGGTACTGGTACAGAGTCAATGTGGAGGCTATATACAGGGGGTACCGGTACCGAGTCAATGTGGAGGCTATATACAGGGGGTACCGGTACAGAGTCAATGTGGAGGCTATATACAGGGGGTACCGGTACAGAGTCAATGTGGAGGCTATATACAGGGGGTACCGGTACAGAGTCAATGTGGAGGCTATATACAGGGGGTACCGGTACAGAGTCAATGTGGAGGCTATATACAGGGGGTACCGGTACAGAGTCAATGTGGAGGCTCTATACAGGGGGTACCGGTACAGAGTCAATGTGGAGGCTATATACAGGGTGTTACGGTACAGAGTCAATGTGAAGGCTATATACAGGGGGTACCGTTACAGAGTCAATGTGCACGGGCACTGGTTAGTTGAGGTAATATGTACATATAGGTAGAGTTATTAAAGTGACTATGCATAGAGGATAACAACAGAGAGTAGCAGCTGTGTAAAAGAGGGGGGGCAATGAAAATAGTCTGGGTGGCCATTAGATGTTCAGAAGTCTTATGGCTTATGGGGGTAGAAGCTGTTTAGAAGCCTCTTGGACCTGGACTTGGCAGCTCCGGTACTGCTTCCCGTGTGAATAGTCTCGCTATTGTATCCTCCCTTCTTAATCCCTGCGGATGCCTGTCGTAGTGTAATGGAGGTATTAGACCTATCAGTTACGCAGTACAATAGAGGAATCATGCACAAAGTAGCGTCTACATAACCGCAAAGCATGCGAAGTATATTCTCGTGCTTTGACACACACATGGAATATCGTGCAGCAAGAACGCCTACAGAGACCCCCCCACACACAATTTCCCCCCCTCTTGATGGTGGAGAGAAGATTTTACGTTTTAAAGTTCATTTCCTACAATTCTACACATTTTGCCATGTGGCATAGAGAAAATGTCGCAGTATTAAAGGCACATGATCACCAGGCCGGCCGTACGTTAGTTAATAGACCAATAAGAAAGAGAGTTCCAAACCTCTCTGCCAATAAAAGCTGTTTTTCCGTTTTACCCTCCCCCCTTTAAGACCTCTCCCAGACTCAACTTGTAAAATTCTGGTTTGAGAAATTCCTCTTTGCTAAGAAGCTATTTTTTATATATATATTTTTTTTTTAAACCATTTTAATTTAAATAATCACAGTAAGGAATTTAATTAATACCTAGAAATTATTTGATATTGAGATTAAATTCTTATTTTTTTTTAAACGTCTGTACTGGCATTTTAAATAACGTTTTCTGCAATTCTTCATATTTTCCCATGGGGTGGAGATAAATGTCGCTTATGCCTGGAACTGGTTGTGGCATTGAACAGCTCACAGAATTGAACGACATCGGAGGCCGACCATCGGAGGCCGACATCGGACATCGGAGGCCGACCATCGGAGGCCGACATCGGACATCGGAGGCCGACCATCGGAGGCCGACATCGGACATCGGAGGCCGACATCGGACATCAGAGGACGACCATCGGAGGCCGACGTCGGGCATCGGAGGCCGACCATCAGAGGCCGACATCGGACATCGGAGGCCGACCATCGGAGGCCGACATCGGACATCGGAGACCGACATCGGACATCGGAGGCCGACCATCGGAGGCCGACATCGGACATCGGAGGCCGACCATCGGAGGCCGACATCGGACATCGGAGGCCGACATCGGACATCAGAGGCCGACCATCGGAGGCCGACATCGGACATCGGAGGCCGACCATTGGAGGCCGACATCGGACATCGGAGGCCGACCATCGGAGGCCGGCATCGGACATCGGAGGCCGACCATCGGAGGCCGACATCGGACATCGGAGGCCGACCATCGGAGGCCGACATCGGACATCGGAGGCCGACCATCGGAGGCCGACATCGGACATCGGAGGCCGACCATCGGAGGCCGACATCGGACATCGGAGGCCGACATCGGACATCGGAGGCCGACCATCGGAGGCCGACATCGGACATCGGAGGCCGACCATCGGAGGCCGACATCGGACATCGGAGGCCGACATCGGACATCGGAGGCCGACATCGGACATCGGAGGCCGACCATCGGAGGCCGACCATCGGACATCGGAGGCCGACCATCGGACATCGGAGGCCGACATCGGAGGCCGACCATCGGACATCGGAGGCCGGCATCGGAGGCCGACCATCGGACATCGGAGGCCGGAGGCCGACCATCGGACATCGGAGGCCGACCATCGGACATCGGAGGCCGACATCGGAGGCCGACCATCGGACATCGGAGGCCGACCATCGGAGGCCGACATCGGACATCGGAGGCCGACATCGGACATCAGAGGACGACCATCGGAGGCCGACATCGGACATCGGAGGCCGACCATCGGAGGCCGACATCGGACATCGGAGGCCGACCATCGGAGGCCGACATCGGACATCGGAGACCGACATCGGACATCGGAGGCCGACCATCGGAGGCCGACATCGGACATCGGAGGCCGACCATCGGAGGCCGACATCGGACATCGGAGGCCGACATCGGACATCAGAGGCCGACCATCGGAGGCCGACATCGGACATCGGAGGCCGACCATTGGAGGCCGACATCGGACATCGGAGGCCGACCATCGGAGGCCGGCATCGGACATCGGAGGCCGACCATCGGAGGCCGACATCGGACATCGGAGGCCGACCATCGGAGGCCGACATCGGACATCGGAGGCCGACCATCGGAGGCCGACATCGGACATAGGAGGCCGACCATCGGAGGCCGACATCGCACATCGGAGGCCGACATCGGACATCGGAGGCCGACCATCGGAGGCCGACATCGGACATCGGAGGCCGACCATCGGAGGCCGACATCGGACATCGGAGGCCGACATCGGACATCGGAGGCCGACATCGGACATCGGAGGCCGACCATCGGAGGCCGACATCGGACATCGGAGGCCGACCATCGGACATCGGAGGCCGACCATCGGACATCGGAGGCCGACATCGGAGGCCGACCATCGGACATCGGAGGCCGACATCGGAGGCCGACCATCGGACATCGGAGGCCGACATCGGAGGCCGACCATCGGACATCGGAGGCCGACATCGGAGGCCGACCATCGGACATCGGAGGCCGACCATCGGAGGCCGGCATCGGAGGCCGACCATCGGACATCGGAGGCCGACCATCGGAGTACCTAGAAAGAGACTCTTTGGCTAGTCGCATTTCTGTACTGTACAATGTAGGCCTACAGTACAAACTGATAGAAAGGCCTACTTTGCAGTCAACATTTAATTGGGAAAGTGTTGTTTTTTTTTGAAATCCTTAAGAAATGTTTATTTAAACAGCGCGTGTTGACTGAACTGCGCACTGCAAAGATTCAACCAACACTTCAAAGGCCAACTACACACACCACAAAATATGTTTCGATTTTTCCCAGACCTCAAAAATGGTCTGGTGATGTGTTTTAAGCATTGTTGTGGATTTAAAACATCCAATTTGTGTTGTATATATATATATATATATATATATATATATTTAAAGGGCTGATTTTAGGAGTGAAAACCTGAAGAAGAAAAAAACTATAGGAAAAATATTTCACACAGGTTTTCTGTCTTTCCTTAGCGGTTTGAGAAATGTTTGGCAACATGAAAGTATACCCACTTCTCCAGGCACCACTAGACCACTGCCGATACCTGTTTTGTCTTCTAACTGTGTGTGTGTGTGTGTGTGTGTGTGTGTGTGTGTGTGTGTGTTTGACAGAGCAGGTGCACTCCTACCTACGCTGCAGAGCCGGCTGTAGTGATAGGGGTTGCAGCATACCGCGAGGCCAGCCAGAGTCCCAAAGCTCCTGCACTCACAGAGCGGCTTGAGCTGGGCGGTGTGCTGGAGGTCCGACCAACGGTAGAGTTTACACAGCAGCAGCGGCGGAGATATGGCCGTGTGTCCGCCCAGACGCATCTCTGTCTGGGATACCATCACACAGTCGCTCCACATCCCTTCTCTGGACTCCACCGCCTCCAGTAACGTATCCAGGGTTTTGTCCTTTAAGCATTTCAACAGAGAATATGTGGCGGTTTTTAGTTCTTGCTCCAGCACCGTGCGCGGCTTCGACTCAGGAGAACCGTTGTCCCGAGCTCCACCGCCGTGGTTCCTCAAAACAAAATGACAGGAGTCTGGTAACGGTTCCCTCCCCGGGGCAATGGGTTCAACTTCACAGTGGTCCCGGTCTTTAAATAAACAACACGTCACCGTCCTGCATTCGCTGTCCTGCGCTGCCTGAGGGCTGCCCTGCTCCTGCCCCGGCCCTTGGACGCACACAGTCACCGACGTAGCACCCCCATGTTGGTCCGATCTGCCCCCCACCCAGCCGCTGCAACTCTCCGCCGAGTTGAAGGCACATACTCCACCTAAGTCCCCTGCAGGCGACCTGCCAACCGTCATCGGTCGGAGATCCGTTTTGTTAATTTTCTCCGGGTTGTGGCAGGTTGTGAAGAGATCGTCCCTTGGACTGTCTTCGCTACTTGGGCCATTATGTCCACCATCTCCCTCGTCACTATGTGGAATCAAACGGCTTCTCCAGAGTCGCCGCACAAGACCTGAGCGTTTCGTCCTGAACATACGACAATTTAAAAAATATAGATGTGCTTTTCTCTCTCTAGGTTATTCTTGTTTCGGGTCACCAAAAGGGGACTGTTTACCAGCTACTTTGAATTGAGTTGTAGGACATTAATGTTGGTCGGAGCGCCGTGCCAGGGTATGCACAGCCGATTGGAGAACAAGATTAGATTGAGACATGGGAAATCAAAATTCATTCATACTGGGAACGTAGTCAATAATATACAGAACTGCTAATTGAATCCTATTCTTGACCCGAGTTTTTAATGTTCCCTACGCCTCGGAAGGGATAAACAAATGTTTTACACACATGATAATATCATGCGAGTAGACAATAGGTACAAGGGAACTAAGTCAATGCAGAATTCAATATGGAAAGTCAACGACAGAAGAGAAAGGGAGCCCTAAAACGCTTTTACGCACTCGTAATAGTTTCGGACTTTGGAACGAACACCCCTTCACATCTCCTCTCTTCTAACCCGGCACGGAGAGAACAACATGAATTACACCTTTATACAAGTGATTTTAAATCCCAAAGAAATACATTAAAAGCCTTTATAAATCCAGATCCCGACCTCCCGACAGCCGCACTTCTTTTTACAATCCAAAAATATCCATGCCAGGCTGGAAGCTAGAAATAATCATCAATCCCAAACGGAGTACTCCTCTCTCCTCGTTCCGGGTTGACTACCTAGCTAACAAGTCAAACTGAACTGCTGAGATCTCGTTCTTTCTCCGTTTCTCTCTTCTTCTTTTTCTCTCCCTCGCTCTCTAACACACACACACACACACACACACACACACACACACACACACACACACGGGGACTCCGAGGAGAGCGATGGAGCCATTGGCTGCCTACCATCACGTGCCAGTCTAGACTCATTGGCGGCTGTGAGCTGCACTGATTGTTGCGCAAACAAGGTTTCAAGTTTCTCAACTCTTAAAGGCGTAACATTCCGTTCTTACTTTAACTTTACTCTCTAGTCTACTATATTTTCTATTTGAAAATTAAAATAAAAAAAATACGGAAAGAACACTTTTAGAACAAGGACACTATTCAACTCTTGCATTTTATTGACCAACAAGCCAACAGGATACATTGTGCTTGCAGACAAGCAAAGCCAACACTGTAAAAAAAAAAACAACAACCTCAAAACAACATGATTGTGCAACGAAACCATGAAGAGCAGTGCACCTAACCCAGGGGTGGACTGGGACAAAAATACGACCCTGGCATTTTATCCACAAAACAGCCCACATCACCGCGACTCATTTTCCTATGGTGTCACTGGCCCGCTACTATCTGTGTTGGAGGCACCAGCCAATCATTTGGTCAGACAGATCATGAATAATCCATCTTATAAAGTCATTCATAGTGCTTTATTAATTTAAGAAGTGTAATAATCAGACTACTATTCAAGAAAAACAATGTTTCATTTAACACGTCCAAGAATTTAAGATGTTTCGAAATCCTAATCCAGTCATTGTCAGACAACGAGACTATAGTTCTTTAATTTTACTGTGACCAGTAAAGCAAAATGTTTTAATAAAATACAACGGCATGATGGATGGAACTATATGGAACTATTACATTTCGCTATAGTATTTGAGTGGCGCAATGGTCTAAGGCACTGCATCGCGGTACTTGAGGCAACACTACAGATCCGGGTTAGATCCCGGACTGTATCACAGCCGGCTGTAATCGGGAGTCCCATAGGGCGGCACACAATTGGTCCAGCGTCATCCGGGTTAGGGGAGGGTTAGGCCAGGAGGGCTATACGGCAGGGTAACCTAGTGGTTAGAGAGTTGGACTAGTAACCGGAAGGTTGCAAGTTCAAATCCTCAAATCTGTAGTCCTGCCCCTGAACAGGCAGTTAACCCACTAGGCCGTCATTGAAAATAAGAATTTGTTCTTTAACTGACTTGCCTGGTTAAATAAAGGTAAAAAATAAAATTAAAAATTAAAAAAACTTGGCTCATTGCGCTCTAGCGACACCTTGTGGCGGGACGGGAACCTGCAGGCTGACCTCTGTCATCAGTTGAACAGTATTTCCATCTGACAAATTGGTGCGGCTGGATTTCGGGTTAAGTGTTTTAATAAGATGCGCGGCTTGGCATGTCATGTTTCGGAGGACGCATGACACGACCTTTGACCTCCCGAGAAAGTTGGGGAGTTGCAGCGATGAGACAAGATCGTACATTCAGGATAAAATGTTTTTTTATTTTTATAAATATATATAAGTAATAATAAACTTGTTTCAGCTGGTGGTGGTTTGAGCCCAATGCCTCCCCCCCAAAAATGGGCTAAACTGTCAAATGAACATAAATCAATGTTTAAACATTAAAATCCTCCAGAAAACGGTATCAAATTCTGCTGAAAACACCGAAATTAGTGTTTTCAACTTTTTCCGGAAGCGCTCCTAATCCCTGGCAAGGTGTTGGACAACACTTGATTAAGTGGTGTTACAGCACACCATGTAATGTTTCAAAACATCTCAGGGTGACGTGTTTTAATTATACTCCAGTGAAAGTGAACGTTTGGTCTCCTTCGTGTTTAGTGGCAGCTCAGTTGCCACTAGTTTTGGTGTTACTTCATGTCAACAGTGAAGCCAAAGGGGACAAACTGCAGTGGCCACTGAGCTCACTACTCTGGCGTCTCCTCCCTGACTCCCAGGGCTCGAGCCATTGTGGCGCTGTGCTCACTGTGGATTTACCATTAGGCAGAAGAGGCCATTTCCTCTGGCCTCATATCATCAAAGGCCCCATGAGCTGGGCATAATTGTAAACATATATATATATATATTCAGTGGTGTTTGTCAGACCATGAGACATCTGAAAATCGGTCTTGTCACAAAAACATCTGTAGCATTCGAGCGGTTTTGGGCTAAACATTAATGACCCCTCAATGGACAGATGAGTGTCAGCGGAATCGTCTGAAGATAACGTGGCACTGGGCCGAAAAACAAATGGAAGTGTAAGAATATATATATATATATATATATGTCAGTATATATATGTAAGTATATATTTATGTAAGTACATATATATATATATATATCTAAGCATATAAGTATATGTATGTAAGTATATATATATCTAAGAATATATATCCAAGTAAATATATATTTATGTAAGTATATATATATATGTAAGCATATGTGTATATATATGTAAGTATATATATATATATATATATATACACAGTTATACACACAGAAGTTTACATACACTTAGGTTGAAGTCATTAAAACTCATTTTTCAACCACTCCACAAATGTCATGTTAACAAACTATATTTTTGGGAAGTTGGTTGGGACATCTACTTTGTGCATGACACAAGTCATTTTTCCAACAAATATCCAAATTCATAAATAGATGCAATATTTTTGTTTCAGCCTCTGGTGCCTTAAATGTTTAGGAAGACACTCTACTTTAATATTCTATACATTAAACCACTCTACTTTAATAATCTAAACATTAAACCACTCTACTTTAATAATCTCTACATTAAACCACTCTACTTTAATAATCTCTACATTAAACCACTCTACTTTAATAATCTCTACATTAAACCACTCTACTTTAATAATCTCTACATTAAACCACTCTACTTTAATAATCTCTACATTAAACCACTCTACTTTAATAATCTCTACATTAAAACACTCTACTTTAATAATCTCTACATTAAACCACTCTACTTTAATAATCTCTACATTAAACCACTCTACTTTAATAATCTCTACATTAAACCACTCTACTTTAATAATCTCTACATTAAACCACTCTACTTTAATAATCTCTACATTAAACCACTCTACTTTAATAATCTCTACATTAAACCACTCTACTTTAATAATCTCTACATTAAACCACTCTACTTTAATAATCTCTACATTAAAACACTCTACTTTAATAATCTCTACATTAAACCACTCTACTTTAATAATCTCTACATTAAACCACTCTACTTTAATAATCTCTACATTAAACCACTCTACTTTAATAATCTCTACATTAAACCACTCTACTTTAATAATCTCTACATTAAACCACTCTACTTTAATAATCTCTACATTAAACCACTCTACTTTAATAATCTCTACATTAAACCACTCTACTTTAATAATCTCTACATTAAACCACTCTACTTAATTAATGTCACGATCGCTGTCGTCATGGAAACGACCGGACCAAGGTGCAGAGTGGTGAGCGTACATTTCTGTTTATTGGTAAATGTCGCCAACAAAACAAAGAACAAGGAAACGACCGTGAAGCTTACTTAGGCTATAATGCAACTAACAAAGACAACTACCCACAACCGTGAAGCTTACTTAGACTATAATGCCCCTAACAAAGACAACTAGGCCTCGGACTGGGGACCCTCTCTGCAGGCCCTGGACTGGGGACCCACTCTGCAGGCCCCGGACTGGGGACCCTCGTGGCCAACCTCGGACTGGGGACCCTCTCTGCAGGCCCTGGACTGGGGACCCACTCTGCAGGCCCTGGACTGGGGACCCTCGTGGCCAACCTCGGACTGGGGACCCTCTCTGCAGGCCCTGGACTGGGGACCCACTCTGCAGGCCCCGGACTGGGGACCCTCGTGGCCAACCTCGGACTGGGGACCCTCTCTGCAGGCCCCGGACTGGGGACCCTCGCTGCAGGCCCCGGACTGGGGACCCTCGTGGCCAACCTCGGACTGGGGACCCTCTCTGCAGACCCCGACTGGGGACCCTCGCTGCAGGCCCCCGACTGGGGACCCTCGCTGCAGGCCCCGGACTGGGGACCCTCGCTGCAGGCCCCGGACTGGGGACCCTCGTGGCCAACCTCGGACTGGGGACCCTCTCTGCAGGCCCTGGACTGGGGACCCACTCTGCAGGCCCCGGACTGGGGACCCTCGTGGCCAACCTCGGACTGGGGACCCTCTCTGCAGACCCCGACTGGGGACCCTCGCTGCAGGCCCCCGACTGGGGACCCTCGCTGCAGGCCCCGGACTGGGGACCCTCGCTGCAGGCCCCGGACTGGGGACCCTCACCAGGGCGTGACAATTAATCTAAACATTAAAACACTGCACTTTAATAATCTATACATTAAAACACTGTACTGCAGTAATCTATACATTAAAACACTGTACTGCAGTAATCTATACATTAAAACACTGTACTGCAGTAATCTATACATTAAAACACTGTACTGCAGTAATCTATACATTAAAACACTGTACTGCAGTAATCTATACATTAAAACACTGTACTGCAGTAATCTATACATTAAAACACTGTACTGCAGTAATCTATACATTAAAACACTGTACTGCAGTAATCTATACATTAAAACACTGTACTGCAGTAATCTATACATTAAAACACTGCACTTTAATAATCTATATATTAAAACACTGCACTTTAATAATCTATACATTAAAACACTGTACTGCAGTAATCTATACATTAAAACACTGTACTGCAGTAATCTATACATTAAAACACTGTACTGCAGTAATCTATACATTAAAACACTGTACTGCAGTAATCTATACATTAAAACACTGTACTGCAGTAATCTATACATTAAAACACTGTACTGCAGTAATCTATACATTAAAACACTGTACTGCAGTAATCTATACATTAAAACACTGTACTGCAGTAATCTATACATTAAAACACTGTACTGCAGTAATCTATACATTAAAACACTGCACTTTAATAATCTATATATTAAAACACTGCACTTTAATAATCTATACATTAAAACACTGTACTGCAGTAATCTATACATTAAAACACTGTACTGCAGTAATCTATACATTAAAACACTGTACTGCAGTAATCTATACATTAAAACACTGTACTGCAGTAATCTATACATTAAAACACTGTACTGCAGTAATCTATACATTAAAACACTGTACTGCAGTAATCTATATATTAAAACACTGCACTTTAATAATCTATACATTAAAACACTGTACTGCAGTAATCTATACATTAAAACACTGTACTGCAGTAATCTATACATTAAAACACTGTACTGCAGTAATCTATACATTAAAACACTGTACTGCAGTAATCTATATATTAAAACACTGCACTTTAATAATCTATATATTAAAACACTGTACTGCAGTAATCTATACATTAAAACACTGTACTGCAGTAATCTATACATTAAAACACTGTACTGCAGTAATCTATACATTAAAACACTGTACTGCAGTAATCTATATATTAAAACACTGCACTTTAATAATCTATATATTAAAACACTGCACTTTAATAATCTATATATTAAAACACTGTACTTTAATAATCTATACATTAAAACACTGTACTGCAGTAATCTATACATTAAAACACTGTACTGCAGTAATCTATATATTAAAACACTGCACTTTAATAATCTATATATTAAAACACTGTACTTTAATAATCTATACATTAAAACACTGTACTGCAATAATCTATACATTAAAACACTGTACTGCAGTAATCTATACATTAAAACACTGTACTGCAGTAATCTATACATTAAAACACTGCACTTTAATAATCTATATATTAAAACACTGTACTTTAATAATCTATACATTAAAACACTGTACTGCAGTAATCTATACATTAAAACACTGTACTGCAGTAATCTATACATTAAAACACTGTACTGCAGTAATCTATACATTAAAACACTGTACTGCAGTAATCTATACATTAAAACACTGTACTGCAGTAATCTATACATTAAAACACTGTACTGCAGTAATCTATACATTAAAACACTGTACTGCAGTAATCTATACATTAAAACACTGTACTGCAGTAATCTATACATTAAAACACTGTACTGCAGTAATCTATACATTAAAACACTGTACTGCAGTAATCTATACATTAAAACACTGTACTGCAGTAATCTATACATTAAAACACTGTACTGCAGTAATCTATACATTAAAACACTGTACTGCAGTAATCTATATATTAAAACACTGTACTGCAGTAATCTATATATTAAAACACTGTACTGCAGTAATCTATACATTAAAACACTGTACTGCAGTAATCTATATATTAAAACACTGTACTGCAGTAATCTATATATTAAAACACTGTACTGCAGTAATCTATACATTAAAACACTGTACTGCAGTAATCTATACATTAAAACACTGTACTGCAGTAATCTATACATTAAAACACTGTACTGCAGTAATCTATACATTAAAACACTGTACTGCAGTAATCTATACATTAAAACACTGTACTGCAGTAATCTATACATTAAAACACTGTACTGCAGTAATCTATACATTAAAACACTGTACTGCAGTAATCTATACATTAAAACACTGTACTGCAGTAATCTATACATTAAAACACTGTACTGCAGTAATCTATACATTAAAACACTGTACTGCAGTAATCTATACATTAAAACACTGTACTGCAGTAATCTATACATTAAAACACTGTACTGCAGTAATCTATACATTAAAACACTGTACTGCAGTAATCTATACATTAAAACACTGTACTGCAGTAATCTATACATTAAAACACTGTACTGCAGTAATCTATACATTAAAACACTGTACTGCAGTAATCTATACAGAGATTTGTTGAAGCATGTTGCCTGCCATGCTGACCATAGCTAGCTCCTACAGACCTCTTCTGGTATGTACCATTGCTCTCTCTCTCTCTCTCTCTCACCCTCTCCCTCTCCCTCTCCCTCTCCCTCTCCCTCTCCCTCTCCCTCTCTCTCTCTCTCTCTCTCTCTCTCTCTCTCTCTCTCTCTCAATTCAATTCAATTCAATTCAATTCAAGGGCTTTATTGGCATGGGAAACATGTGTTAACATTGCCAAAGCAAGTGAGGTAGACAACATACAAAGTGAAAATATAAAGTGAAAAACAACAAAAATTAACAGTAAACATTACACATACAGAGGTTTCAAAACAGTAAAGACATTACAAATGTCATATTATATATATATATACAGTGTTTTAACAATGTACAAATGGTTAAAGGACACAAGATAAAATAAATAAGCATAAATATGGGTTGTATTTACAATGGTGTGTGTTCTTCACTGGTTGCCCTTTTCTCGTGGCAACAGGTCACAAATCTTGCTGCTGTGATGGCACACTGTGGAATTTCACCCAGTAGATATGGGAGTTTTTCAAATTTGGATTTGTTTTCGAATTCTTTGTGGATCTGTGTAATCTGAGGGAAATATGTCTCTCTAATATGGTCATACATTGGGCAGGAGGTTAGGAAGTGCAGCTCAGTTTCCACCTCATTTTGTGGGCAGTGAGCACATAGCCTGTCTTCTCTTGAGAGCCATGTCTGCCTACGGCGGCCTTTCTCAATAGCAAGGCTATGCTCACTGAGTCTGTACATAGTCAAAGCTTTCCTTAATTTTGGGTCAGTCACAGTGGTCAGGTATTCTGCCGCTGTGTACTCTCTGTTTAGGGCCAAATAGCATTCTAGTTTGCTCTGTTTTTTTGTTAATTCTTTCCAATGTGTCAAGTAATTATCTTTTTGTTTTCTCATGATTTGGTTGGGTCTAATTGTGCTGTTGTCCTGGGGCTCTGTAGGGTGTGTTTGTGTTTGTGAACAGAGCCCCAGGACCAGCTTGCTTAGGGGACTCTTCTCCAGGTTCATCTCTCTGTAGGTGATGGCTTTGTTATGGAAGGTTTGTGAATCACTTCCTTTTAGGTGGTTGTAGAATTTAACGGCTCTTTTCTGGATTTTGATAATTAGTGGGTATCGGCCTAATTCTGCTCTGCATGCATTATTTGGTGTTCTACGTTGTACACGGAGGATATTTTTGCAGAATTCTGCGTGCAGAGTCTCAATTTGGTGTTTGTCCCATTTTGTGAAGTCTTGGTTGGTGAGCGGACCCCAGACCTCACAACCATAAAGGGCAATGGGCTCTATGACTGATTCAAGTATTTTTAGCCAAATCCTAATTGGTATGTTGAAATTTATGTTTCTTTTGATGGCATAGAATGCCCTTCTTGCCTTGTCTCTCAGATCGTTCACAGCTTTGTGGAAGTTACCTGTGGCGCTGATGTTTAGGCCAAGGTATGTATAGTTTTTTGTGTGCTCTAGGGCAACAGTGTCTAGATTGAATTTGTATTTGTGGTCCTGGTGACTGGACCTTTTTTGGAACACCATTATTTTGGTCTTACTGAGATTTACTGTCAGGGCCCAGGTCTGACAGAATCTGTGCATAAGATCTAGGTGCTGCTGTAGGCCCTCCTTGGTTGGTGACAGAAGCACCAGATCATCGGCAAACAGCAGACATTTGACTTCGGATTCTAGCAGGGGGAGGCCGGGTGCTGCAGACTTTTCTAGTGCCCGCGCCAATTCGTTGATATATATGTTGAAGAGGGTGGGGCTTAAACTGCATCCCTGTCTAACCCCACGACCCTGTGTGAAGAAATGTGTGTGTTTTTTGCCAATTTTAACCGCACACTTGTTGTTTGTGTACATGGATTTTATAATGTCGTATGTTTTACCCCCAACACCACTTTCCATCAGTTTGTATAGCAGACCCTCATGCCAGATTGAGTCGAAGGCTTTTTTGAAATCAACAAAGCATGAGAAGACTTTGCCTTTGTTTTGGTTTGTTTGGTTGTCAATTAGGGTGTGCAGGGTGAATACATGGTCTGTTGTACGGTAATTTGGTAAAAAGCCAATTTGACATTTGCTCAGTACATTGTTTTCATTGAGGAAATGTACGAGTCTGCTGTTAATAATAATGCAGAGGATTTTCCCAAGGTTACTGTTGACACATATTCCACGGTAGTTATTGGGGTCAAATTTGTCTCCACTTTTGTGGATTGGGGTGATCAGTCCTTGGTTCCAAATATTGGGGAAGATGCCAGAGCTAAGTATGATGTTAAAGAGTTTTAGTATAGCCAATTGGAATTTGTTGTCTGTATATTTGATCATTTCATTGAGGATACCATCAACACCACAGGCCTTTTTGGGTTGGAGGGTTTTTATTTTGTCCTGTAACTCATTCAATGTAATTGGATAATCCAGTGGGTTCTGGTAGTCTTTAATAGATGATTCTAAGATCTGTATTTGATCATGTATATGTTTTTGCTCTTTATTCTTTGTTATAGAGCCAAAAAGATTGGAGAAGTGGTTTACCCATACATCTCCATTTTGGATAGATAATTCTTCTTGTTGTTGTTTGTTTAGTGTTTTCCAATTTTCCCAGAAGTGGTTAGAGTCTATGGATTCTTCAATTGCATTGAGCTGATTTCTGACATGCTGTTCCTTCTTTTTCCGTAGTGTATTTCTGTATTGTTTTAGTGATTCACCATAGTGAAGGCGTAGACTCAGGTTTTCCGGGTCTCTATGTTTTTGGTTGGACAGGTTTCTCAATTTCTTTCTTAGATTTTTGCATTCTTCATCAAACCATTTGTCATTATTGTTAATTTTCTTCGGTTTTCTATTTGAGATTTTTAGATTTGATAGGGAAGCTGAGAGGTCAAATATACTGTTAAGATTTTCTACTGCCAAGTTTACACCTTCACTATTACAGCGGAACGTTTTACCCAGGAAATTGTCTAAAAGGGATTGAATTTGTTGTTGCCTAATTGTTTTTTGGTAGGTTTCCAAACTGCATTCCTTCCATCTATAGCATTTCTTAATGTTACTCAGTTCCTTTGGCTTTGATGCCTCATGATTGATTATTGCTCTGTTTAAGTAGACTGTGATTTTGCTGTGGTCTGATAGGGGTGTCAGTGGGCTGACTGTGAACGCTCTGAGAGACTCTGGGTTGAGGTCGGTGATAAAGTAGTCTACAGTACTACTGCCAAGAGATGAGCTATAGGTGTACCTACCATAGGAGTCCCCTCGAAGCCTACCGTTGACTATGTACATACCCAGCGTGCGACAGAGCTGCAGGAGTTGTGACCCGTTTTTGTTGGTTATGTTGTCATAGTTGTGCCTAGGGGGGCATATGTGGGAGGGAATGCTGTCACCTCCAGGCAGGTGTTTGTCCCCCTGTGTGCTTAGGGTGTCAGGTTCTTGTCCGGTTCTGGCATTTAGGTCGCCACAGACTAGTACATGTCCCTGGGCCTGGAAATGATTGATTTCCCCCTCCAGGATGGAGAAGCTGTCTTCATTAAAATATGGGGATTCTAGTGGGGGGATATAGGTAGCACACAGGAGGACATTTTTCTCTGTTAGGATAATTTCTTTTTGAATTTCTAGCCAAATGTAAAATGTTCCTGTTTTGATTAATTTAATGGAGTGAGTTAGGTCTGCTCTATACCAAATTAGCATACCCCCTGAGTCCCTTCCCTGTTTCACACCTGGTAGTTTGGTGGATGGGACTACCAGCTCTCTGTAACCTAGAGGGCAACCAGTGGGTCCGTCTCCTCTATACCAGGTTTCTTGCAGGATGACAATGTCTGTATTACCGATTTCTTTGGTGAAGTCCGGGTTTCTGCTCTTTAGGCCAAAGGCAGATGACCTCAGGCCTTGGATATTCCATGATAATATAGTGAAGGCTTTTTGTTCCATAGAGTGTCCAATGTTGTTGGTCGTGGTTTGGCCTCAGGCCAGTAAGTGTGAGCAGAGCCTGCTGAGCATCTGGTACATGCCATTGGCTTCGGCGAGTGTGAGAGTGGGGGTTGGGACTGTTTGCCCGCTCACTACCTGGGCGTATGTGTGGCTTCCATGTTGAGGCCCTCTTTGCGGGGGTGGGGTGCATGGGGTGGGCAGGAGTGGCATAGGTCTGACCTGGGTGGGCCTAAATGGGGTGTGGGCATGGTTGACGTGGGGGGGTGTTGATTGGTTGGGGTGGGGGTGTGGATGTGTCTGGGTGTACTGTGGTCTGGATGTAATTCCTCTTGGCGTGGGTCCTCTATGTGTAGGTCCAGGGGGGGGTCCTGCAGATCTGGGAGGGTGTCTCGCTGGTCTGGATGGGGTGTCTATTGATCTGTTGCTCCTGTGTGAAGTGTTGGGGATACGTTTGAGAGCGATGTCCTTTAGAGTTCGGGCAAAGGTGGGCACTGCTGCCTTGTAGAGGTGGACCTGGTCATAGAGGCTGTTCTCTCTCTCTCTCTCTCTCTCTCTCTCTCTCTCTCTTTCTCTCTCTCTCTCTCTCTCTTTCTCTCTCTCTCTCTCTACCTGCACACAATACATTTATTTTCAGTGGAGCGGGAATGCCATACATTCCATACTATGACCTCATGACGCAGAGGGCCCCTCATTTGGGTGTGAATTCCAAGCACATCCAACAGGCAGGCTGCTATAGGCTAGAGACAAGACAGGCTGCTTGCTATAGGCTAGAGACAAGACAGGCTGCTATAGGCTAGAGACAAGAAAGGCTGCTATAGGCTAGAGACAAGACAGGCTGCTATAGGCTAGACACAAGACAGGCTGCTATAGGCTGCTAGAGCAAAGGTAAGCTGCTATAGGCTAGAGACAAGACAGGCTGCTATAGGCTAGAGACAAGACAGGCTGCTATAGGCTGCTAGAGCAAAGACAGGCTGCTATAGGCTGCTAGAGCAAAGGCAAGCTGCTATTGGCTAGAGACAAGACATGGCTATAGACAAGGCAGGGCTATAGACAAGGCAGGGCTATAGACAAGACAGGGCTATAGACAAGACAGGGCTATAGACAAGACAGGGCTATAGACAAGGCAGGGCTATAGACAAGGCAGGGCCATAGACACGACAGGGCTATAGACAAGACAGGGCTATAGACAAGGCAGGGCTATAGACAAGGCAGGGCTATAGACAAGGCAGGGCTATAGACAAGACAGGGCAATAGACAAGGCAGGGCTATAGACAAGACAGGGCTATAGACAAGGCAGGGCTATAGACAAGGCAGGGCTATAGACAAGACAGGGCTATAGACAAGACAGGGTTATAGAAGGTCTATAGTGTAGTATCTTGAATGGTCTGGATATAGAAGGTCTATAGTGTAGTATCATGAATGGTCTGGATATAGAAGGTCTATAGTATAGTATCATGAATGGTCTGGTTGTAGAAGGTCTATAGTGTAGTATCATGAATAGAAGGTCTATAGTGTAGTATCTTGAATGGTCTGGTTGTAGGAATCACTGGAATTTGCAAACAGTCCCCCAACATATCCACAGATAACGCAATCGCCCATTACACTACCGACTCCCCTTTCCCATCTGGACAAGAGGAATACCTATGTAAGAATGCTGTTCATTGACTACAGCATTTAATACCATAGTACCCTCCAAGCTCATCACTAAGCTAAAGGCCGTGGGTATGAACACCTCCATCGGCAATACACAGGCTAACCCTAACCCAGGCTAACCCTAACACAGACTAGCCCAAACCCAGGCTAACCCTAACCCAGACTAGCCCAAACCCAGGCTAACCCTAACCCAGGCTAACACTAAGCCAGGCTAACTCTAACCCAGGCTAACCCTAAGACAGGCTAACCCTAACCCAGGCTAACCCTAAGACAGGCTAACCCTAACCCAGGCTAACCCTAACCCAGGCTAACCCTAACCCAGGCTAACACTAACCCAGGCTAACCCTAAGACAGGCTAACCCTAACCCAGGCTAACCCTAACCCAGGCTAACCCAGGCTAACCCTAACCCAGGCTAACCCTAACCCAGGCTAACCCAGGCTAACCCTAACCCAGGCTAACCCTAACCCAGGCTAACCCAGGCTAACCCTAACCCAGGCTAACCCTAACCCAGGCTAACCCTAACCCAGGCTAACCCAGGCTAACCCAGGCTAACCCTAACCCAGGCTAACCCTAACCCAGGCTAACCCTAACCCCTGTCCTCGATGGACTACTCTTCTCCCTGGTCAGAGCAGCTCAGGACTGACTGAAAGAGGAACGGACTACAACTGTGAATGCATGTCCCGTAATGAAAACTGCTCCTTAAAATGATGTCAAAATAAATCAATAATTAAACTCTGAGGTGGTAATCTGCACCGTTGACCATATGTTGTCCAAACTGATGCACAATGTCGTGATTAAACCCAATATCGGAGGATCTGCCTCAGGAAGGACAGGAGAAGAACAGAAGAACAGCTCGGTCATAAAACCCACTAGTCTGTGACAGCAAGTCGTATCATTCAAAGGCCCAATAAAGCGTTCATTCAGGTGAGGGAAAAGAGTCATAACATTAACTCACTCTATTAAAATGAATCAAAACAGAAACATTTTACATTTGGCAAAGACATTAAAAAGGAAATGATCTCAACAGAGAAGAATGTCCTCCTGTGTGCTACCTATATGTCCCCACTAGAATCCCCATACTATAATGAAGACAGCTTCTCCATCCTGGAGGGGGAAATCAATCATTTCCAGGCCCAGGGACATGTACTAGTCTGTGGCGACCTAAATGCCAGAACCAGACAAGAACCTGACACCCTCAGCACACAGGGGGACAAACACCTACCTGGAGGTGACAGCATTCCTTCCCCCATATGCCCCCCCCTAGGCACAACTATGACAACACAACCAGCAAAAACAGGTCACAACTCCTGCAGCTCTGTCGCACGCTGGGTATGTAGATAGTCAATGGTAGGCTTCGAGGGGACTCCTATGGTAGGTACACCTATAGCTCATGTCTTGGCAGTCTCACAGTCAGACAACTAACTGACTGTGAGAGAGAGAGAGAGAGAGAGAGAGAGAGAGAGAGAGACAGAGATGAGAAAAATGTTGGTTAAATCTTTAATTGGAGGCAATTTGATTAATTTGGTTATTCTGGAGACAACTAGTCCAGAGACATGGAGCCTGGGGCTCTGTGTGTATCAGGTGGGATAATTCAGGTCCCCAGGGCTGTCAGTAACTACCAGACTCCATGAACACATTCCTTTTGGTACACACACACACACACACACACACTTACACACACACTCACACACTTACAAACACACACACACACACGCACACACATACGCATTCGGGCAGACACAGGTACAGGGCATATCAGAGTCTGTATGTCTGTCTGCCTACGTGTGTCCTTCTCTCTGTGAGCTGCTCTGAGACTTATTCACTATCCTCACTAATCCTCAAAGACTTTTAGATGGAGTCACACAACCACCTACAGTCACACAGCCACCTACAGTCACACAACCACCTACAGTCACACAGCCACCTACATTCACACAACCACCTACAGTCACACAAGCACCTACAGTCACACAACCACCTACAGTCACACAGCCACCTACAGTCACACAAGCACCTACAGTCACACAACCACCTACAGTCACACAACCACCTACAGTCACACAACCACCTACAGTCACACAGCCACCTACAGTCACACAACCACCTACAGTCACACAACCACCTACAGTCACACAAGCACCTACAGTCACACAAGCATCTACAGTCACACAACCACCTACAATCAGTCACACAACCACATACAGTCAGTCACACAACCACCTACAGTCAGTCACACAACCACCTACAGTCACACAGCCACCTACAGTCACACAGCCACCTACAGTCACACAACCATCTACAGTCACACAACCATCTACAGTCACACAGCCACCTACAGTCACACAACCACCTACAGTCACACAACCATCTACAGTCACACAAGCACCTACAGTCACACAACCATCTACAGTCACACAACCTTCTACAGTCACACAAGCACCTACAGTCACACAACCACCTACAGTCAGTCACACAACCACCTACAGTCACACACCCATCTACAGTCAGTCACACAACCACCTACAGTCACACAAGCACCTACAGTCACACAAGCACCTACAGTCACACAACCATCTACAGTCACACAAGCACATACAGTCACACAACCATCTACAGTCACACAAGCACCTACAGTCACACAATCACCTACAGTCAGTCACACAACCACCTACAGTCACACACCCATCTACAGTCAGTCACACAACCACCTACAGTCACACAACCACCTACAGTCACACAACCACCTACAGTCACACAACCACCTACAGTCACACAAGCACCTACAGTCACACAAGCACCTACAGTCACACACCCATCTACAGTCACACAAGCACCTACAGTCACACAACCACCTGATATTATTTCTCCAACGTTATACTGGACCAGTCACTAGTATTGAGTAATGATGTCACTTCCTCCAACAGTAGACAATGTTTTGTCATAAAGAACTAAATCCAATACAATCAAAACCAACATGATTATAATGTTGATTGATCTACTTCTTTAATAATGGATCAATAGCCAGTTTGTCAGTTTTTCCGCAGTCTCTTCCTCAACCACAGAGTCAGCATCCCAAATGGCACCATATTCTCTATATAGTACACTACTTTAGACCAGGGCCCTATATAGTGCACTACTATAGACCAGAGCCTTATTCCCTATATAGTACACTACTGTTGACCAGAGCCCTATTCCCTATATAGTACACTACTATAGACCAGGGCCCTATTCCCTATATAGTACACTACTTTAGACCAGAGCCCTATTCCCTATATAGTGCACTACTATAGACCAGAGCCCTATTCCCTATATAGTACACTACTGTTGACCAGAGCCTTATTCCCTATATAGTACACTACTGTTGACCAGAGCCCTATTCCCTATATAGTACACTACTATAGACCAGGGCCCTATTCCCTATATAGTGCACTACTATAGACCAGAGCCCTATTCCCTATATAGTGCACTACTTTTGACCAGTCTCCTTCGGGGTTCTTAGGACACTAAATCAGGGATTATCAACCATTCAGCCGGGGTCCTATTTGTTACTGAGCGGTGGTTGAACATAATTAAACAAATAGTTTTAGACTTCAAGAAGTCTGAACAGATGTACTATTGGACCCAAGAAGCCTGAACAGATGTACTATTGGACCCAAGAAGTCTGAACAGATGTACTATTGGACCCAAGAAGCCTGAACAGATGTACTATTGGACCCAAGAAGCCTGAACAGATGTACTATTGGACCCAAGAAGTCTGAACAGATGTAATAATGGACCCAAGAAGCCTGAACAGATGTAATAATGGACCCAATAAGCCTGAACAGATGTAATAATGGACCCAAGAAGTCTGAACAGATGTAATAATGGACCCAAGAAGTCTGAACAGATGTAATAATGGACCCAAGAAGCCTGAACAGATGTAATAATGGACCCAAGAAGCCTGAACAGATGTAATAATGGACCCAATAAGCCTGAACAGATGTAATAATGGACCCAAGAAGTCTGAACAGATGTAATAATGGACCCAAGAAGTCTGAACAGATGTAATAATGGACCCAAGAAGCCTGAACAGATGTAATAATGGACCCAATAAGCCTGAACAGATGTAATAATGGACCCAAGAAGTCTGAACAGATGTAATAATGGACCCAAGAAGCCTGAACAGATGTAATAATGGACCCAATAAGCCTGAACAGATGTACTATTTTTGACATAAACAGAATCGTTTCAAACCTTGATTACATTTGGGGACATTGCCCTGCGTAGGGTGCCATCTTTTGAATGGGATGTTAAAACGGGGTATCCTGACTCTCTGTGGTCATTCAAAATCCCATGGTGCTTATTGTAAGAGTAGGCATGTTCCCCCCCCCTCAGGAAATTCTGGTCCCTAGTCAGGAGATTCTGGTCCCTGGTCAGGAGATTCTGGTCCCTGGTCAGGAGATTCTGGTCCCTGGTCAGGAGATTCTGGTCCTTGGTCAGGAGATTCTGGTCTCTGGTTAGGACATTCTGGTCCCTAGTCAGGACATTCTTGTCCCTGGTCAGGAGATTCTGGTCCCTGGTCAGGAGATTCTGGTCTCTGGTTAGGACATTCTGGTCCCTAGTCAGGAGATTCTGGTCCCTGGTCAGGAGATTCTGGTCTCTGGTCAGGAGATTCTGGTCCCTGGTCAGGACATTCTGGTCCCTAGTCAGGACATTCTGGTCCCTGGTTAGGACATTCTGGTCCCTAGTCAGGACATTCTGGTCCCTGGTCAGGACATTCTGGTCCCTGGTCAGGACATTCTGGTCCCTGGTTAGGACATTCTGGTCCCTGGTCAGGACATTCTGGTCCCTGGTCAGGAGATTCTGGTCCCTGGTCAGGACATTCTGGTCCCTGGTCAGGACATTCTGGTCCCTGGTCAGGACATTCTGGTCCCTAGTCAGGACATTCTGGTCCCTAGTCAGGACATTCTGGTCCCTGGTCAGGAGTTTCTGGTCCCTGGTCAGGACATTCTGGTCCCTAGTCAGGACATTCTGGTCCCTGGTCAGGACATTCTGGTCCCTAGTCAGGAAATTCTGGTCCCTAGTCAGGAGATTCTGGTCCCTGGTCAGGAGTTTCTGGTCCCTGGTCAGGAGATTCTGGTCCCTGGTCAGGAGATTCTGGTCCCTGGTCAGGACATTCTGGTCCCTGGTTAGGACATTCTGGTCCCTAGTCAGGAGATTCTGGTCTCTGGTCAGGAGATTCTGGTCCCTGGTCAGGACATTCTGGTCCCTAGTCAGGACATTCTGGTCCCTGGTTAGGACATTCTGGTCCCTAGTCAGGACATTCTGGTCCCTGGTCAGGACATTCTGGTCCCTGGTCAGGACATTCTGGTCCCTGGTTAGGACATTCTGGTCCCTGGTCAGGACATTCTGGTCCCTGGTCAGGAGATTCTGGTCCCTGGTCAGGACATTCTGGTCCCTGGTCAGGACATTCTGGTCCCTGGTCAGGACATTCTGGTCCCTAGTCAGGACATTCTGGTCCCTAGTCAGGACATTCTGGTCCCTGGTCAGGAGTTTCTGGTCCCTGGTCAGGACATTCTGGTCCCTAGTCAGGACATTCTGGTCCCTGGTCAGGACATTCTGGTCCCTAGTCAGGAAATTCTGGTCCCTAGTCAGGAGATTCTGGTCCCTGGTCAGGAGTTTCTGGTCCCTGGTCAGGAGATTCTGGTCCCTGGTCAGGAGATTCTGGTCCCTGGTCAGGAGATTCTGGTCCCTGTTCAGGACATTCTGGTCCCTGGTCAGGACATTCCAGATAGGAAAATAAGTCCACACACACACAGATTGTGTTAGGTGAGAAGGCATGGCTCCCAGCCAGCCTAAGGGGTCCCATCCAACTTGTCAGCCAGGGGATTTTCCTGAGAGCACCATTTAGCTAGCTCATGTTAACATAGAATAGGATGGGATATGATAGAATAGGATAGGATAGAATAGTATAGGATAGGGTAGAATAGGATAGGATAGGATAGACTAGGATAGGATAGGATAGGATATAACATAATACAATATAGTAGAGTAGAATACATGAGTAGAATATAGTTAGGATAAGACAGAGTAGGATAGAATAGGATTGAATATGATAGAATAGGAAAGGATAGAATAGAATAGATTATGAAATTATAGGCAGAATAGCACATAGTATAGTATAATAGTAGAGTATAATAGGATATAATAGGATAAAAAATAATAGGATAGAACAGGATTGGACAGGACAGGATAGGCTAGACTAAGATAGGATAGAATAGGATCAAATACAATAGAATAGGATAGAATAGAATAGGATAGAATATGATAGAATAGAATAGGATAGAATAGGATAGGATAGGATAGGATAGAATAGGATAGAATATGATAGGATAGGATAGGTTTGGATATAATAGGAAAGGATAGGTTTGAATATAGTATGAAAGAAAAGAATAGAAGAAGATAGAATAGGATAGAAAATAATATAATGAGATATAATAGGATAGGACATAAAATTATAGGATAGGATAGAATACGATATAATAGGATAGGATAGGATAGGATAGAATAGGATAGGATATAATATGATAGGATAGAATAGGATAGGATAGAATAGACTAGGATAGGATAGGATAGAATAGAATAGGATAGGATAGGAAAGGATACAATAGAATAGAATAGAATAGGATAGGAAAGGGTACGATAGAATAGAATAGGATAGGATAGAATAGAATAGGATAGAATAGGATAGGATAGAATATGATAGAATAGAATAGGATAGAATAGGATAGGATAGAATAAGCTAGGAGAGGATAGAATAAGATAGAATAGGATAGAATAAGATAGAATAAGATAGAAAAGGATATGATAGGATAGAATAGGATAGGATAGAATAAGATAGAATAGAATAGGATATAATAGGATAGGATATAATATGATAGGATAGAATAGACTAGGATAGGATAGGATAGAATAGGATAGGATAGGATAGCATACGATAGAAAATGATAGGATAGAATACGATAAAATACGATAGAATAGGATAGGATAGAATAAGATAGGATAGAATAGGATAGGATATAATAGGATAGGATAGAATAGACTAGGATATGATAGGATAGGATAGAATAAGATAGAATAGGATAGGATAGAATAAGATAGAATTGGATAGAATAGAATAGGATAGAATAGGATAGAATAAAATAGAGTAGGATAGAATAGAATAGAATAGGATAGGATAGGATATGATATAATAGAATGCAATATAGTAGAGTAGAATACAAGAGTAGAATATAGAAGAGTAGAATCCAATAGGATTGGATAGAATAGGATATAATAGGTTATAATAGGTTATAATATAATATTATGTAATATAATATGATAGAATAGAATAGGATATAATGGGATGTAATATGATATAATAGGTTGTCATAGGATACACTATTATGTAATAGAATATGATAGAATAGAATAGGATATAATGGGATGTAATATGATATAATAGGTTATAATAGGATACACTATTATGTAATAGAATATGATAGAATAGAATAGGATATAATGGGATGTAATATGATATAATAGGTTATAATAGGATACACTATTATGTAATAGAATATGATAGAATAGAATAGGATATAATGGAATGTAATATGATATAATAGGTTATAATAGGATACACTATTATGTAATAGAATATGATAGAAAAGAATAGGATATAATGGGATGCAATATGATATAATAGGATAGGATGGATATAATAGAATAAGATAGGAAAGGATAGAGAAGGACATAATAGGATAGAATAGGACAGAATAGGATATAACATAATATAATAGGACTGAATAGGATAGAATAGAATGGAATATAGTAGGAGAGAATAGGAGAGAATAGGATAGGATACACTAGGGTAGTATATAATATAATAGGATAGAATAGGACGGAATAGGATATAACATAATATAATAGGACTGAATAGGATAGAATAGGATGGAATATAGTAGGAGAGAATAGGATAGGATACACTAGGGTAGTATATAATATAATAGGATAGAATAGGATGGAATATAATAGGCCAGAATAGAATATGATAGCGGGAGAGACAGACAAAGTGAGTGAGTGAGTGAGTGAGTGAGAGAGAGAGAGAGAGAGAGAGAGAGAGAGAGAGAGAGAGAGAGAGAGAGAGAGAGACAATATTAGGCCAGAATTAGGCCAATATCCATTAATAATAAACACTTTTAAAAAAGCAATTAAGTTTTGGAAACATCTAAAATACAGAGACCACCTCTCGTATCATTACCAAGCCCTGCAATGTCAAGAGCTGAGCAAAGACAAGAGTCCCCTCATCCAGCTGGTCCTGGGGCTGAGTTCACAAACCTGTTCTACTAACACACTGAAGCCTCAGTCCTCTCATCCAGCTGGTCCTGGGGCTGAGTTCACAAACCTGTTCTACTAACACACTGAAGCCTCAGTCCCCTCATCCAGCTGGTCCTGGGGCTGAGTTCACAAACCTGTTCTACTAACACACTGAATCCTCAGGACCAGAACATCCAATCAATCAGAATAAACCAAATTACAACACAGTCAAAACAAAACTGCTTATTGGGAAACACAAACACAAAGCTAAATGCAGTGCTATCTGGCCCTAAATCGACACCGTAGCTAACTATTTGACCATGGTTACTGATCAAAACCTTAGAAAAACCTTGACAAAGCACAGGCTCAGTGAGCACAGCCTTGCCATTGAGAAGGGTAGACAGGAAAACCTGGCTCCCTGTAGAGGAAAGGCTATGCAACCACTGCACAACAGCAGAACCTGGCTCCCTGTAGAGGAAAGGCTGTACAACCACTGCACCACAGCATAACCTGGCTCCCTGTAGAGGAAAGGCTGTACAACCACTGCACCACAGCATAACCTGGCTCCCTGTAGAAGAAAGGCTATGCAACCACTGCACAACAGCAGAACCTGAGACAGAGCTGCATTTCCTGACAAAATGTCCAAAATATAAAACAATTAGAGAGTGCAATTTCCCCAAATCTGAAACCCTTATTCAAGGTTTCAAAGACGTCTCTGATGAGGACAGGCTACCCGTCCTGTTGGGGGAGGACGCAGAGAGCTGTGGGTTGGCAGCGCACTACATTACTACCTGCCATAAGTTGAGGGACAGTGTTTGACAGACCAACCAACCTGCACATGTCCTCTACTGTATGCGTATTGTTTTTGCAAACTTTCTACTTTATAACTCGGACAAAACAGAGATGCTTGTTCTAGGTCCCAAGAAACAAAGAGATCTTCTGCTGAATCTTGTTATGGAATGGTCTGCCTACCCATGTGAGAGATGCAGACTCGGTCTCAACCTTTAAGTCTTTACTGAAGACTCATCTCTTCAGTGGGTCATATGATTGAGTGTAGTCTGGCCCGGGAGTGTGAAGGTGAATGGAAAGGCTCTGGAGCAACTAACCGCCCTTGCTGTCTCTGCCTGGGCGGTTCCTCTCTTTCCACTGGGATT
>NC_050570.1:2745000-2752500 GCF_013265735.2 Oncorhynchus mykiss | reverse complement strand
GGTGGCAGACAGACGGGATAGATCAGTAGCCACTGGCTAGTTAGGGTGGAAGCAGACAGACGGGATAGATCAGTAGCCACTGGCTCGTTAGGGGGGAATCAGACAGATGGGATAGATCAGTAGCCATTGGCTCGGTAGGAGAGAAGCAGACAGATGGGATAGATTCGTAGCCACTGGCTCGTTAGGGGGGAATCAGACAGACGGGATAGATCTGTAGCCACTGGCTCGTTAGGGTGAAGCAGACAGACGGGATAGATCAGTAGCCACTGGCTCATTAGGGTGAAGCAGACAGATGGGATAGATCAGTAGCCACTGGCTCGTTAGGGGGAACAGGATAGATCAGTAGCCACTGGCTCGTTAGGGGTGAAGCAGACAGACGGGATAGATCAGTAGCCACTGGCTCGTTAGGATGGACGGGATAGATCAGTAGCCACTGGCTCGTTAGGGGGGATGCAGACAGATGGGATAGATCAGTAGCCACTGGCTCGTTAGGGTGGAAGCAGACAGACGGGATAGATCAGTAGCCACTGGCTCGTTAGGGTGGAAGCAGACAGACGGGATAGATCAGTAGCCACTGGCTCGTTAGGATGAACGGGATAGATCAGTAGCCACTGGCTCGTTAGGGGGGAAGCAGACAGAATAGGTTTTATCGTGTCCGCTTCACGACCGCCTTGGTGTTGTTTGGACCATGTTAGTTTGTTGGTGATGTGGACACCAAGGAAATTGAAGCTCTCAACCTGCTCCACTACAGCCTCGTCGATGAGAATTGGGGCGTGCTCGGTGCTCCTTTTCCTGTAGTCCACAATCATCTCCTTAGTCTTGGTTACGTTGAGGGATGGGTTGTCATTCTGGCACCACCCGGCCAGGTCTCTGACCTGCCTATAGGCTGTCTCGTTGTTATCGGTGATCAGGTCTACCACTGTTGTGTCGTCTGCAAACTTACGTAATGATGGTGTTGGAGTCGTGCCTGGCTATGCAGTCGTTGGTGAACAGGGAGTACAGGAGGGGACTGAGCACACACCCCTGGGGAGCTCCAGTGTTGAGGATCAGCGTGGCAGCTGTGTTGCTACCTACCCTCACCACCTGGGGGCGGCCTGTCAGGAAGTTCAGGATCCAGTTGCAAAGGGAGGTGTTTAGTCCCAGGATCCTTTGCTTAGTGATGAGCTTTGAGGCTACTATGGTGTTTAAAGCTGAGCTGTTCATTCTCACATAGGTGTTCCTTTTGTCCAGGTGGGGAAGGGCAGTGTGGAGTGCAATAGAGATTGCATCATCTGTGCATCTGTTTGGGCGTTATGCAAAGTGGAGTGGGTCTAGGGTTTCTGGGATAAGGGTGTTGATGTGAGCCATTACCAACCATTCAAAGCACTTCATGGCTACGGACGTGAGTGCTACGGGTCTGTAGTCATTTAGGCAGGTTACCTTAGTGTTCTTTGGCACAGGGACTATGGTGGTCTGCTTGTAACATGTTGGTATTACAGACTCAATCAGGGACATGTTGAAAATGTCAGTGAAGACACCTGCCAGTTGGTCAGCACATTCCAGGAGCACACGTCCTGGTAATCCGTCTGGCCCCGCAGCCTTGTGTATGTTGACCTGTTTAAAGGTCTTACTCACGTAGGTTACGGAGTGTGATCACACAGTCGTCCGGAACAGCTGATGCTCTCATACATGCCTCAGTGTTGCTTGCCTCAAAGCGAGTATAGAAGTGATTTAGCTCATCTGGTAGGCTCGTGTCACTGGGAAGCTCGCGGCTGTGCTTCCCTTTCCACCTGGTTGTGCTGCTGCTACAGTTTCAACTGTTTTGCCTGCGGCTATGGAACCCTGACCTGTTCACCGGACGTGCTACCTGTCCCAGACCTGCTGTTTTCAACTCTTTAGAGACAGCAGGACCGGTAGAGATACTCTTAATGATCGGCTATGAAAAGCCAACTGACATTTAATCCTGAGGTGCTGACTTGCTGCACCCTCGACAACTACTGTGATTATTATTATTTGACCATGCTGGTCATTTATGAACATTTGAACATCTTGGCCATGTTCTGTTATAATCTCCACCCGGCACAGCCAGAAGAGGACTGGCCACCCGTCATAGCCTGGTTCCTCTATAGGTTTCTTCCTAGGATTTGGCCATTCTAGGTAGTTTTTCCTAGCCACCGTGCTTCTACACCTGCATTGCTTGCTGTTTGGGGTTTTAGGCTGGGTTTCTGTGCAGCACTTTGAGATATCAGCTGATGTAAGAAGGGCTATATAAATACATTTGATTTGATTTGATGGAGAGAGCTTTGTACGCGAGGGAGAGCTTTGTACGCGTCTCTGTGTGTGGAGTACAGTTGATCTAGAATTTTTTTCCCACTGGTTGCACATGTTGATAGAAATTAGGTAGACCTGATTTAAGTTTCCCTACATTAAAGTCTCCAGCCACTAGGGGCGCCGCCTCTGGGTGAATGGTTTCCTGTTTGCTTATTTCCTTATACAGCTGACTGAGTGCGGTCTTAGTGCCAGCATCTGTTTGGGGTGCAATTTATCATAATATAGAGTCTTCCTTAGATTTTGTGGACCAATATACTCTAATTCGTTCACCAGCTGTTGTTTACAAATATGCACAGATCGACCCCCCCTCGTCTTACCGGAGTGTGCTGTTCTATCTTGCCGGTGCAAGCGTATATCCCGCTAGCTGAATATCCATGTCGTCATTCAGCCACGATTCCGTGAAACATAAGATGCTACAGTTTTTGATGTCCCGTTGGTAGGATATTTGTGATCGTACCTTGTCTAGTTTATTGTCCAATGATTGCACGTTGGCGAGTAATATTAGCGGTAACGGCAGGTTTCCCACTCGCCATTTCCGGGTCCTGACGAGGCATTCGGCTCTTTGTCCTCTGTACCCGCGTCGCTTCCTCTTGCGAATACCAGGGATGTTTGGAGAATATCGTGTGAGTCCTGCTTGTTGTTCAAAAAATCTTTGTCTAATCCGAGGTGAGTGATCGCTGTCCTGATATCCAGAAGCTCTTTGTCTAATCCGAGGTGAGTGATCGCTGTCCTGATATCCAGAAGCTCTTTGTCTAATCCGAGGTGAGTGATCGCTGTCCTGATATCCAGAAGCTCTTTGTCTAATCCGAGGTGAGTGATCGCTGTCCTGATATCCAGAAACTATTTGTCTAATCCGAGGTGAGTGATCGCTCTCCTGATATCCAGAAGCTCTTTGTCTAATCCGAGCTGAGTGATCGCTGTCCTGATATCCAGGAGCTCTTTGTCTAATCTGAGGTGAGTGATCGCTGCCCTGATATCCAGAAGATCTTTGTCTAATCCGAGGTGAGTGATCGCTGCCCTGATATCCAGAAGCTCTTTGTCTAATCCGAGTTGAGTGATCGCTGCCCTGATATCCAGAAGATCTTTGTCTAATCCGATGTGAGTGATCGCTGCCCTGATATCCAGAAGCTCTTTGTCTAATCCGAGGTGAGTGATCGCTGTCCTGATATCCAGAAGCTCTTTGTCTAATCCGAGGTGAGTGATCGCTGTCCTGATATCCAGAAGCTCTTTGTCTAATCCGAGGTGAGTGATCGCTGTCCTGATATCCAGAAGCTCTTTGTCTAATCCGAGGTGAGTGATCGCTGTCCTGATATCCAGAAGCTCTTTGTCTAATCCGAGGTGAGTGATCGCTGTCCTGATATCCAGAAGCTCTTTGTCTAATCCGAGGTGAGTGATCGCTGTCCTGATATCCAGAAGCTCTTTGTCTAATCCGAGGTGAGTGATCGCTGTCCTGATATCCAGAAACTATTTGTCTAATCCGAGGTGAGTGATCGCTCTCCTGATATCCAGAAGCTCTTTGTCTAATCCGAGCTGAGTGATCGCTGTCCTGATATCCAGGAGCTCTTTGTCTAATCTGAGGTGAGTGATCGCTGCCCTGATATCCAGAAGATCTTTGTCTAATCCGAGGTGAGTGATCGCTGCCCTGATATCCAGAAGCTCTTTGTCTAATCCGAGTTGAGTGATCGCTGCCCTGATATCCAGAAGATCTTTGTCTAATCCGAGGTGAGTGATCGCTGCCCTGATATCCAGAAGCTCTTTGTCTAATCCGAGTTGAGTGATCGCTGCCCTGATATCCAGAAGATCTTTGTCTAATCCGATGTGAGTGATCGCTGTCCTGATATCCAGGAGCTCTTTGTCTAATCTGAGGTGAGTGATCGCTGCCCTGATATCCAGAAGATCTTTGTCTAATCCGAGGTGAGTGATCGCTGCCCTGATATCCAGAAGCTCTTTGTCTAATCCGAGTTGAGTGATCGCTGCCCTGATATCCAGAAGATCTTTGTCTAATCCGATGTGAGTGATCGCTGCCCTGATATCCAGAAGCTCTTTGTCTAATCCGAGGTGAGTGATCGCTGTCCTGATATCCAGAAGCTCTTTGTCTAATCCGAGGTGAGTGATCGCTGTCCTGATATCCAGAAGCTCTTTGTCTAATCCGAGGTGAGTGATCGCTGTCCTGATATCCAGAAGCTCTTTGTCTAATCCGAGGTGAGTGATCGCTGTCCTGATATCCAGAAGCTCTTTGTCTAATCCGAGGTGAGTGATCGCTGTCCTGATATCCAGAAGCTCTTTGTCTAATCCGAGGTGAGTGATCGCTGTCCTGATATCCAGAAGCTCTTTGTCTAATCCGAGGTGAGTGATCGCTGTCCTGATATCCAGAAACTATTTGTCTAATCCGAGGTGAGTGATCGCTCTCCTGATATCCAGAAGCTCTTTGTCTAATCCGAGCTGAGTGATCGCTGTCCTGATATCCAGGAGCTCTTTGTCTAATCTGAGGTGAGTGATCGCTGCCCTGATATCCAGAAGATCTTTGTCTAATCCGAGGTGAGTGATCGCTGCCCTGATATCCAGAAGCTCTTTGTCTAATCCGAGTTGAGTGATCGCTGCCCTGATATCCAGAAGATCTTTGTCTAATCCGAGGTGAGTGATCGCTGCCCTGATATCCAGAAGCTTTTTGTCTAATCCGAGTTGAGTGATCGCTGCCCTGATATCCAGAAGATCTTTGTCTAATCCGATGTGAGTGATCGCTGTCCTGATATCCAGGAGCTCTTTGTCTAATCTGAGGTGAGTGATCGCTGCCCTGATATCCAGAAGATCTTTGTCTAATCCGAGGTGAGTGATCGCTGCCCTGATATCCAGAAGCTCTTTGTCTAATCCGAGTTGAGTGATCGCTGCCCTGATATCCAGAAGATCTTTGTCTAATCCGATGTGAGTGATCGCTGCCCTGATATCCAGAAGCTCTTTGTCTAATCCGAGGTGAGTGATCGCTGTCCTGATATCCAGAAGCTCTTTGTCTAATCCGAGGTGAGTGATCGCTGTCCTGATATCCAGAAGCTCTTTGTCTAATCCGAGGTGAGTGATCGCTGTCCTGATATCCAGAAGCTCTTTGTCTAATCCGAGGTGAGTGATCGCTGTCCTGATATCCAGAAGCTCTTTGTCTAATCCGAGGTGAGTGATCGCTGTCCTGATATCCAGAAGCTCTTTGTCTAATCCGAGGTGAGTGATCGCTGTCCTGATATCCAGAAGCTCTTTGTCTAATCCGAGGTGAGTGATCGCTGTCCTGATATCCAGAAACTATTTGTCTAATCCGAGGTGAGTGATCGCTGTCCTGATATCCAGAAGCTCTTTGTCTAATCCGAGGTGAGTGATCGCTGTCCTGATATCCAGAAGCTCTTTGTCTAATCCGAGGTGAGTGATCGCTGTCCTGATATCCAGAAGCTCTTTGTCTAATCCGAGGTGAGTGATCGCTGTCCTGATATCCAGAAGCTCTTTGTCTAATCCGAGGTGAGTGATCGCTGTCCTGATATCCAGAAGCTCTTTGTCTAATCCGAGGTGAGTGATCGCTGTCCTGATATCCAGAAGCTCTTTGTCTAATCCGAGGTGAGTGATCGCTGTCCTGATATCCAGAAGCTCTTTGTCTGATCCGAGGTGAGTGATCGCTGTCCTGATATCCAGAAGCTCTTTGTCTAATCCGAGGTGAGTGATCGCTGTCCTGATATCCAGAAGCTCTTTGTCTAATCCGAGGTGAGTGATCGCTGTCCTGATATCCAGAAGCTCTTTGTCTAATCCGAGGTGAGTGATCGCTGTCCTGATATCCAGAAACTCTTTGTCTAATCCGAGGTGAGTGATCGCTGTCCTGATATCCAGAAGCTCTTTGTCTAATCCGAGGTTAGTGATCGCTGTCCTGATATCCAGAAGCTCTTTGTCTAATCCGAGGTGAGTGATCGCTGTCCTGATATCCAGAAGCTCTTTGTCTAATCCGAGGTGAGTGATCGCTGTCCTGATATCCAGAAGCTCTTTGTCTAATCCGAGGTGAGTGATCGCTGTCCTGATATCCAGAAGCTCTTTGTCTAATCCGAGGTGAGTGATCGCTGTCCTGATATCCAGAAGCTCTTTGTCTAATCCGAGGTGAGTGATCGCTGTCCTGATATCCGAGAGGTGCTGGTGAGTGATTTTTTCTGCCGTAAAATGCAGAAACATTATGTACAAAATATTTGACAAATCTCGCAGAAAAAAAACTGCTGCCATTCCTTCCGGGGCTTTGGGGCCTCCCCAGCACCTCTCTCCGCAGGTCTGGATGGAGTAGCCCTACTCTGGCTTCGGGGCCCCTGCTGCACTGGGTCTATTTCTGGGAGGTAATCTGGAGCCGGACCATCTGCCTCCCCAGCACCTCTCTCCGCAGGTCTGGAAGGAGTAGCCCTACTCTGGCCTCGGTGCCCATGCAGCACTGGGTCTATTTCTGGGAGGTAATCTGGAGCCGGACCATCTGCCTCCCCAGCACCTCTCTCCGCAGGTCTGGATGGAGTAGCCCTACTCTGGCCTCGGGGCCCCTGCAGCACTGGGTCTATTTCTGGGAGGTAATCTGGAGCCGGACCTCCTGCCTCCCCAGTATGGCTCCCCAACCCACCCCCCTCCCAGGCTACTCTGTCTCTGCACTACTTTTGACCGGAGCCCCATGGACTCTGGAGCCTGGGTCAAATGTAATGCACTAGACCGGGAATAGTGTGCCATTTCAGATGCACGCCGTCTATAAGACTGTTGATAACGATATCAACCAGGCGGCTGTTAGAGCAGAGCAGAGCAGGAAGACAGGAGCCACAGAGGGCTGTTTAGTGAGGAGATGCCAGACTGGCTTTGTTATCAGGAACCCAACACCAGATTAGCTGGTTGGAAGGCTTAATTAGCATCCACAGATAGGGAGAGTACTGAGAGTAAACACTCAGAACAACAACAACACAACTACCCACAGTTCTACAACACAACTACCCACAGTCCTAGAACACAACCTCCCACAACTCTAGAACACCACTACCCACAGCTCTACAACACAACTACCCACCGCTCTAGAACACAACTACCCACCGCTCTAGAACACAACTACCTACAGCTCTAGAACTCAACTTCCCAAAGCTCTAGAACACAACTACTTACAGCTCTAGAACACAACTATTTACAGCTCTAGAACACAACTATTTA
>NC_050570.1:2722500-2740000 GCF_013265735.2 Oncorhynchus mykiss | reverse complement strand
TCATTGGCAGCAGAGAACTGGAAGGAAAGGTGGCCAAAGGAGGAATTGGCTTTGGGGGTGACCAGTAAGATATACCTGCTGGAGCGCGTGCTACGGGTGGTGTTGCTATGGTGACCAGTGAGATATACCTGCTGGAGCGCGTGCTACGGGTGGTGTTGCTATGGTGACCAGTGAAATATACCTGCTGGAGCGCGTGCTACGGGTGGTGTTGCTATGGTGACCAGTGAAATATACCTACTGGAGCGCGTGCTACGGGTGGTGTTGCTATGGTGACCAGTGAGATATACCTGCTGGAGCGCGTGCTACGGGTGGTGTTGCTATGGTGACCAGTGAAATATACCTGCTGGAGCGCGTGCTACGGGTGGTGTTGCTATGGTGACCAGTGAAATATACCTGCTGGAGCGCGTGCTACGGGTGGTGCTGCTATGGTGACCAGTGAAATATACCTACTGGAGCGCGTGCTACGGGTGGTGTTGCTATGGTGACCAGTGAAATATAGCTGCTGGAGCGCGTGCTACGGGTGGTGTTGCTATGGTGCCCAGTGAAATATAGCTGCTGGAGCGCGTGCTACGGGTGGTGTTGCTATGGTGACCAGTGAGATATACCTGCTGGAGCGCGTGCTACGGGTGGTGTTGCTATGGTGACCAGTGAGATATACCTGCTGGAGCGCGTGCTACGGGTGGTGTTGCTATGGTGACCAGTGAAATATAGCTGCTGGAGCGCGTGCTACGGGTGGTGTTGCTATGGTGACCAGTGAGATATACCTGCTGGAGCGCGTGCTACGGGTGGTGTTGCTATGGTGACCAGTGAAATATAGCTGCTGGAGCGCGTGCTACGGGTGGTGCTGCTATGGTGACCAGTGAGATATACCTGCTGGAGCGCGTGCTACGGGTGGTGCTGCTATGGTGACCAGTGAGATATACCTGCTGGAGCGCGTGCTACGGGTGGTGTTGCTATGGTGACCAGTGAAATATAGCTGCTGGAGCGCGTGCTACGGGTGGTGTTGCTATGGTGACCAGTGAGATATACCTGCTGGAGCGCGTGCTACGGGTGGTGTTGCTATGGTGACCAGTGAAATATAGCTGCTGGAGCGCGTGCTACGGGTGGTGTTGCTATGGTGACCAGTGAAATATACCTGCTGGAGCGCGTGCTACGGGTGGTGCTGCTATGGTGACCAGTGAAATATACCTACTGGAGCGCGTGCTACAGGTGGTGTTGCTATGGTGACCAGTGAGATATACCTGCTGGAGCGCGTGCTACGGGTGGTGTTGCTATGGTGACCAGTGAAATATACCTGCTGGAGCGCGTGCTACGGGTGGTGTTGCTATGGTGACCAGTGAAATATACCTGTTGGAGCGCGTGCTACGGGTGGTGTTGCTATGGTGACCAGTGAAATATACCTACTGGAGCGCGTGCTACGGGTGGTGTTGCTATGGTGACCAGTGAAATATACCTGCTGGAGCGCGTGCTACGGGTGGTGTTGCTATGGTGACCAGTGAAATATACCTACTGGAGCGCGTGCTACGGGTGGTGTTGCTATGGTGACCAGTGAGATGTACCTGCTGGAGTGTGTGCTACGGGTGGGTGTTGCTATGGTGACCAGTGAAATATACCTGCTGGAGCGCGTGCTACTGGTGGTGTTGCTATGGTGACCAGTGAGATATACCTGCAGGAGCGCGTGCTACGGGTGGGTGTTGCTATGGTGACCAGTGCGATATACCTGCTGGAGTGCGTGCTACGGGTGGGTGTTGCTATGGTGACCAGTGAGATATACCTGCTGGAGCGCGTGCTACGGGTGGGTGTTGCTATGGTGACCAGTGAGATATACCTGCAGGAGCGCGTGCTACGGGTGGGTGTTGCTATGGTGACCAGTGAGATATACCTGCTGGAGCGCGTGCTACGGGTGGTGTTGCTATGGTGACCAGTGAGATATACCTGCAGGAGCGCGTGCTACAGGTGGGTGTTGCTATGGTCATGTCCAGTGTAGCTGATGGTGAGAAGGCTCAATCCACCAATGTTGTCCAGTGTAGAAGGCATTATCCCAGCCTGTATTACTGAGTCAGACACACATTGACTCCTCTCCTCTTTTCTCTTTTCTCTTTTCTTTTCTTCTCTTCTCCTCTCTCACACCAGGGAAAACAAGACAAAACAAATAGAAAGTGAAAGGTGGATTGGCAATGGCTAGAAAACCGGTGACGTCGACCGCCGAACACTGCCTGAACCAACTTTGGTGGAAGTCATGACAGTACCCCCCCCCCCCCCCCCCCCCCCTTGACGCGCGGTTCCAGCAGCGCGCCGACAACGGCCTCGGGTACGACCCGGAGGGCGAGGTGCAGGGCGATCCAGACGGAGACGGTGGAACTCCCGCAGCATTGAAGGGTCCAACACGTCCTCCACCGGAACCCAGCATCTCTCCTCCGGACCGTACCCCTCCCACTCCACGAGGTACTGAAGGCCCCTCGCCCGACGCCTCAAATCCAGTATAGAGTGAACGGCGTACGCCGGGGCCCCCTCGTTGTCCTGAAGGGGTGGGGAACCTCCCGCACCTCAGATTCCTGGAGCGGACCAGCCACCACCAGCCTGACACATGGAACGAGGGGTTAATACAGTAATTGGTGGGAAGCTGTAACCTGGTTCAGTCTCCTCAGGACTTTCAATGGCCTCAAAACCGCGGACCCAGCTTCCGGCAGGGCAGGTGGAGGGGCAGGTTTCGGGTCGAGAGCCAGACCCAATCTCCCGGTGCGAACACCGGGGCCTCACTGCGGTGACAGTCTGCACTGGCTTTCTGATGCAGCACGGCTCGCTGAAGGTGAACATCGGCGGCGTCCCATGTCTCCTCCGTGCGCCGGAACCAGTCGTCCACCGCAGGAGCCTCGGTCTGACTCTGATGCCACGGTGCCAGAACCGGCTGAAACCCCAGTACGCACTGGAAGGGAGAGAGGTTAGTGGAGGAGTGGCGAAGCGAGTCCTGGGCCATCTCTGCCCAGGGCACAAACGACGCCCACTCCCCCGGCCGGTCCTGGAAATAAGACCTCAGAAACCTACCCACATCCTGGTTAAATCTCTCCACCTGCCCGTTACTCACAGGGGTGAAAACCTGAGGTGAGGCTGATCAAGACCCCCAGATGCTCCAAGAATGCCCTCCAGACCCTCGACGTGAACTGGGACCTCGGTCAAACACTATATCCTCGGGCACCCCGTAGTGCCGGAATACGTGAGTGAACAAGGCCTCCGCAGTCTGTAGGGCCGTAAGGAGACCTGGCAGAGGAAGGAGATGTCAGGACTTGCAGAAACGGTCCACAACGGCCAGGATCGTGGTGTTACCCTATGAGGAGGGATATTCTTTGAGAAAATCTATCGACAGGTGAGACCATGGCCGTTGTGGACCGGGTAAGGGGTGTAATTTACCTCTGGCAGGTGTCTAGGAGCCTTACACTGGGCGCACACCGAGCAGGAGGAAACATAAACCCTCACGTCCTTGGCCAAGGTGGGCCACCAGTACTTCCCACTCAAAACATCGCACTGTCCGACCGATACCTGGATGACCAGAGGAGAGTGACGCCCAATAGATGACGGACAGCAGACGGCACTTACAGACGCCCAGCGGGACACTGGAGGGGAGCGGGCTCTGCACGTAACGCCTGCTCAATGTCCGTGTCCAGCTCCCACACTACCGGCGCCACCAGGCAGGAGGCCGGGAATATGGGAGTGGGATCCATGGGCCGCTCCTCTGTGTTGTACAGCCGGGACATCTGCATCTGCCTTGAAATTCTGGGAACCTAATCTGTACGAAAGGGTGAAAACAAAACGGGTTAAAAACATGGCCCACCTTGCCTGGCGAGGATTCAGTCTCCTCGCTGCCTAGATGTACTCCAGCTTGGGGTGGTCAGACCAGATGAGAAAAGGGTGTTTCGCCTCTTTCAAAACCTTGATGACAGCAGCCAACAGCTCCAGCCAACAGCTCCCCCCACGTCATAGTTTCGCTCCACCGGGCTGAGCTTCCTCAAGAAGAAGGCACACTGGCGGAACTTTGGTGGTGTACCCGAGCGCTGAGAGAGCACGACTCCTATCCCAGCCTCGGATGCGTCCACCTCCACTGTGAACGCCAAAGAGGTAACCGGATAGGCCAGCACGGGAGCTAGGTGAGGTAAACAGAGTCCTCAGGTAACCAAAAGCCCTGTCCGCCTCAGCCGACTACTGCAAACGTACCGGTCCCCCCTTCAACAGTGAGGTAATGGGAGCCGCTACCTCACCAAAACCAAAACCCCAGATAAATCTCCGGTAGTAGTTGGCAAACCCTAGAAACCGCTGCACTTCCTTAACCGTGGTGGGAGTCGGCCAATTACACGCGGCTGAAATGCGGTCACTCTCCATCTCCACCCATGAGGTGGAAATGCGGTACCCTAGGAAGGAGACGGACTGTTGGAAGAACCAACATTTCTCAGCCTTGACGTACAGGTCATGCTCCAAATGTCGACCAAGCACCCTGCACACCAGGGACACATGCTCTTCGCGTGCAGCGAAGTATATCAGAATGTCATCAATATACACCACTACACCCTGCCCGTGCTGGTCGGAACCTTTTCCGGTCTCGCTGAGCGCAGCACCTTCCAGCCCCATCGGCATCGGAGCGGTGGAGCTGGGGAATGGAACCGACGGACCCCAATCTGGACGTCCGCGGGTAGCCAGCTGGTTATCCAACCAAATAGATAGGTCCACCAGCTGGTCAAAGGTGAGGGTGGTGCAGGCCAACTCCCGCTGGACGTCCTCGCGCAAACTGCAGCGATAGTGGTCAATCAGGGCCCTGTCGCTCCATCCTGCGCCGGCGACCAGGGTCCAAAAGTCCATGGCAAACTCCTGGACGCTCCTCGTCCCCTGCCTCAGATGGTAGATACGTTTACCCGCCACTATACCCTCGGGTGGGTGGTCGAAGCGGGAGCGGCGGGTGAAATCCTCGAAATGGTCCAGCGCTGCGTCTCCTTCTCCCCACACCGCGTTGGCCCACACCAGGGCTTTCCCCGAGATGCACAAGACGAGGGCGGACACCCTCTCACGGCCTGAAGGAGCCGGGTGGACAACAGGAAACCCTGGCAGCGTGCTGAGACGAATACCTCTGGGACCGGGTGCAGGGGGAGAAGGAGGGGCCCGTAGTGGAGGCCCCTGTTGTGCTGATGGAGGCGCTGGAGGAAACTCCCTGTCTCTCCAAGTGGACGACAAGGTCCATGGCGGCGCCGAGATGGTGGAGCATCGCTACGTGCTCCTGGACACGCTCCTCGACCCCAATACCAGGGGCTCCTGCTGACTCCATATTCGGGTGTGGAATTTTGTAAGAGTAACAGGGAAGTCTTCTCTTCTCTATTCTATTGGTGCGTTACTGGCTGTAGGGAAGTCAGGCGCAGGAGAGCAGAACTGGGTAGTTTAATGAGGCAAAACCGAAAGCACCCAGAACAACAAATTATGGGTTGAAATAACCCTCGCAAACCAGTCTATAACGTACATACACAAAAAACAATTCCACACACAGACATGGGGTTTATAAGACAAAATTAATAGAAAATACAAATGAAGGTGGATCGGCGATGGCTAGAAAACGGTGACGTCGACCGCTGCCCAGAACAAGGACATTTATTCTCCTCTCCTCTCCTCTCCTCTCCTCTCCTCTCCTCTCCTCTCCTCTCCTCTCCTCTTCTCTTCTCTTCTCTTCTCTTCTCCTCTCGCCTCCTCTCCTCTCCTCTCTTCTCTTCTCTTCTCCTCTCCTCTCCTCTCTTCTCTTCTCTTCTCTTCTCTTCTCTTCTCAACCTCATTCATAGTGTTAGTCGGACATCAGTGGAGAGAGAATATCTAAGAAACCAAGGAAGGAAACCCTGACTGGCTGATAGAGACTGGAGATAGAAGAGTCACTGTGTGTGTGTGTGTGTGTGTGTGTGTGTGTGTGTGTGTGTGTGTGTGTGTGTGTGTGTGTGTGTGTGTGTGTGTGTGTGTGTGTGTGTGTGTGTGTGTGTGTGTGTGTGTGTGTGTGTGTGTGAAAAAGGCTTGAGAGGCTGCCCTACTTGCTGGCCCTGATTACGACAGCAGGGTTGCATTCCACTTGGCGCCATTAACCTCGGAAATCCAGGCATCCGACCGGGATTGAGGGAAGGAGGGTGGAAAAGACAGAGAGAGAGAGAGAGGGGGAGGAAGAGAGAGAGAGAGAGAGAGAGAGAGAGTGAGAGAGAGGGAGAGAGAGGGAGAGAGAGAGAGAGAGACAGCTATGACGCTGGTACATAACAGAAGAGGTCTGTAGGAGCTGTGGTCAACAGGGCAGGCTATACATGCTTCAACAGATCTCTGTAGCTGTGGTCAGCATGGCAGACGTGTTTATGTATTTTAGATGGTTGTGGTTGATTTCAGAAAGAAGAGGAAGGAGAGGAATGTCTCCCTCCCTCCCTCCCTGTCTCCCTCCCTGTCTCCCTCCCTGTCTCCCTCCCTCCCTACCTGTCTCCCTCCCTGTCTCCCTCCTCCCTGTCTCCCTGTCTCCCTCCCTGTCTCCCTCCCTGTCTCCCTCCCTGTCTAACTCCCTCCCTGTCTCCCTCCCTCCCTGTCTCCCTCCCTGTCTCCCTCCCTGTCTCCCTCCCTGTCTCCCTGTCTCCCTCCCTGTCTCCCTCCCTGTCTCCCTCCCTCCCTACCTGTCTCCCTCCCTGTCTCCCTCCCTGTCTCCCTCCCTCCCTACCTGTCTCCCTCCCTGTCTCCCTCCTCCCTGTCTCCCTGTCTCCCTCCCTGTCTCCCTCCCTGTCTCCCTCCCTGTCTAACTCCCTCCCTGTCTCCCTCCCTCCCTGTCTCCCTCTCTCCCATGTATTTTAGATGGTTGTGGTTGATTTCAGAAAGAAGAGGAAGGAGAGGAATGTCTCCCTCCCTCCCTCCCTGTCTCCCTCCCTGTCTCCCTCCCTGTCTCCCTGTCTCCCTCCCTCCCTCCCTGTCTCCCCCCATGTCTCCCTCCCTCCCTGTCTCCCTCCCTCCCTCCCTGTCTCCCTCCCTCTCTCCCCTCCCTGTCTCCCTCCCTGTCTCCCTCCCTGTCTCCCTCCATGTCTCCCTCCCTCCCTGTCTCCCTCCCTGTCTCCCTCCCTGTCTCCCTCCCTCCCTGTCTCCCTCCCTCCCTCCCTGTCTCCCTGTCTCCCTCCCTGTCTCCCTCCCTGTCTCCCTCCCTGTCTCCCTCCCTGTCTCCCTCCATGTCTCCCTCCCTCCCTGTCTCCCTCCCTGTCTCCCTCCCTCCCTCCCTGTCTCCCTGTCTCCCTCCCTGTCTCCCTCCATGTCTCCCTCCCTCCCTGTCTCCCTCCCTGTCTCCCTCCCTCCCTGTCTCCCTCCCTCCCTCCCTGTCTCCCTGTCTCCCTCCCTGTCTCCCTGTCTCCCTCTCTGTCTCCCTCCCTGTCTCCCTGTCTACCTCCCTGTTTCCCTCCCTCCCTCCCTGTCTCCCTCCCTCCCTGTCTCATCCCTGTCTCCCTCCCTCCCTGTCTCCCTCCCTGTCTCCCTCCCTGTCTCCCTCCCTCCCTCCCTCCCTGTCTCCCTGTCTACCTCCCTGTTTCCCTCCCTCCCTCCCTGTCTCCCTCCCTCCCTCCCTGTCTCCCTCCCTCCCTCCCTCCCTCTCAAATCTGGAGATGTGTTGGTATTTTGATCCTTGTCCCTTTAGCTTTAGAAGCAGCTACAAAGTTTGTGTTCATCCTTAAATATATTCTCCAGACGTACTCAGAGTTGGATACTTTTTTTCAGAGAAAAAATGTTATTGGAAAAAATGTGCCAAAAATGTGTATGACATATAGTGCCTTCAAAAATAATTCATACCCCTTTGACTTATTCCACATTTTGTTGTGTTACAGCCTGAATTCAAAATTGATTCAATATATATTTTTCTCTCACCCATCTACACACAATACCCAAATATGACATCACAATACCCCATTATGACATCACAATACCCCAATTATGACATCACAATATCCCATGTAAACATGCTTTTAGAATTTTTAGCAAACTTCAAAAGAATCTTTGGCTGAGATGGAAGAACCTACCAGAAGGACAACAGTCTCTACAGCACTTCACCCATCTGGGCTTCATGGGAGAATGACCAAATGGAAGCCCCTCCCTAGAAAAAGCTAGCCTGGAATTTGAAAAAAGGGACGTGAAAGACTCATGAAATCATAAAGGCAAAATATTCAGTGATCTGATGAGACAAATTGAACACTTTGGCCTGAATGCAAAGTGTTTTATATCTGTAGGAAAGCAGGCACAGCTCATAACCTGTCTAACATCATCCCTACAGTGAAGCATGGTGGTGAAGCATGGTGGTGAAGCATGGTGGTGAAGCATGGTGGTGAAGCATGCTATGGGGATGCTTTTCAGCGGACTGGGAGACTGGTAAGGACAGAGGGAACAATGAAGGGAGCCAAATACAGGCCAATCCTTGATGAGAACCTGCTTCAGAGAGCAAATAGGGGCGGAGATTTCCATTCCGACAGGACAGTGACCCCCAAGCAGCCAAAGCAACGTGTGTGTTGTGTGTGTTTGTGTGTGTTGTGTGTGTTTTTGTATCTGCATCTGCCACACCGTAACATGTTTGCAACAGGACGCACTACGGGTGGCAATTGACTCCTTTCAGACTATGACCCTATGACCCCTGGCTGTCACGGCCTGACCTTAGAGAGCCTTTTTTATTCTCTATTTGGTTAGTTCAGGGTGTGACTTGGGTGGGCAAATCTATGTTTCTATTTCTTTGTTGGCCTGGTGTGGTTCCCAATCAGAGGCAGCTGTTTATCGTTGTCTCTGATTGGGGATCCTACTTAGGCAGCCCTTTTTCCCACCTTAGTTTGTGGGATCTTGATTTTGTGTAGCTGCCTGTGAGCAGCCCAGAACGTCACGTTTCGGTTTCTTCAGTATTGTTTTTGGTGAGTTTGATATTTATTAAATGTGGAATTCTACACACGCTGCGCCTTGGTCCAAACGAATTTGACACTGGCCTTGATGGTATTAAAATAAATCTAAACATTTTATGAATATTGAAAGATCCACCCCTCATAGCCTGGTTCCTCTCTAGGTTTATAACCTCCACCCGGGACAGCCAGAAGAGGACTGGCCACCCCTCAGAGCCTGGTTCCTCTCTAGGTTTATAACCTCCACCCGGGACAGCCATAAGAGGACTGGCCACCCCTCAGAGCCTGGTTCCACTCTAGGTTTATAACCTCCAACCGGGACAGCCAGAAGAGGACTGGCCACCCCTCATAGCCTGGTTCCTCTCTAGGTTTATAACCTCCACCCGGGACAGCCATAAGAGGACTGGCCACCCCTCATAGCCTGGTTCCTCTCTAGGTCTATACTCTCCACCCCTCATAGCCTGGTTCCTCTCTAGGTTTATAACCTCCACCCGGGACAGCCATAAGAGGACTGGCCACCCCTCAGATCCTGGTTCCTCTCTAGGTTTATAACCTCCACCCGGGACAGCCATAAGAGGACTGGCCACCCCTCAGAGCCTGGTTCCACTCTAGGTTTATAACCTCCACCCGGGACAGCCATAAGAGGACTGGCCACCCCTCAGAGCCTGGTTCCTCTCTAGGTTTATAACCTCCACCCGGGACAGCCATAAGAGGACTGGCCACCCCTCATAGCCTGGTTCCTCTCTAGGTCTATACTCTCCACCCCTCATAGCCTGGTTCCTCTCTAGGTTTATAACCTCCACCCGGGACAGCCATAAGAGGACTGGCCACCCCTCAGATCCTGGTTCCTCTCTAGGTTTATAACCTCCACCCAGGACAGCCATAAGAGGACTGGCCACCCCTCATAGCCTGGTTCCTCTCTAGGTTTATAACCTCCACCCGGGACAGCCATAAGAGGACTGGCCACCCCTCAGAGCCTGGTTCCACTCTAGGTTTATAACCTCCACCCGGGACAGCCATAAGAGGACTGGCCACCCCTCATAGCCTGGTTCCTCTCTAGGTTTATAACCTCCACCCGGGACAGCCATAAGAGGACTGGCCACCCCTCAGAGCCTGGTTCCTCTCTAGGTTTATAACCTCCACCCGGGACAGCCATAAGAGGACTGGCCACCCCTCAGAGCCTGGTTCCACTCTAGGTTTATAACCTCCACCCGGGACAGCCATAAGAGGACTGGCCACCCCTCATAGCCTGGTTCCTCTCTAGGTTTATAACCTCCACCCGGGACAGCCATAAGTGGACTGGCCACCCCTCATAGCCTGGTTCCTCTCTAGGTTTATAACCTCCACCCGGGACAGCCATACGAGGACTGGCCACCCCTCATAGCCTGGTTCCTCTCTAGGTTTATAACCTCCACCCGACACAGCCAGAAGAGGACTGGCCACCCCTCATAGCCTGGTTCCTCTCTAGGTTTGTAACCTCCACCCGACACAGCCAGAAGAGGACTGGCCACCCCTCATAGCCTGGTTCCTCTCTACGTTTATAACGTCCACCCGAAACAGCCAGAAGAGGACTGGCCACCCCTCATAGCCTGGTTCCTCTCTAGGTCTATACTCTCCACCCCTAATAGCCTGGTTCCCCTCCACCCGAAACAGCCAGAAGAGGACTGGCCACCCCTCATAGCCTGGTTCCTCTCTAGGTCTATACTCTCCACCCCTCATAGCCTGGTTCCTCTCCATCCGAAACAGCCAGAAGAGGACTGGCCACCCATCAGAGCCTGGTTCCTCTCTCTGTTTCTTCCTAGCTTCATTACTTTTTAAGGAGTTTTCCCTAGCCACCGTGCTTCTACATCTGCATTGCTTGTTGTTTGTGGTTTTAGGATTCTGTATAAGCACTTTGTGATATCTACTGATGTAAAAAGGGATTTATAAATATATTTGATTGATAGACTATTGCAGCAGACGACCACACAGGCATCCACTCCTATCAGCTAAAAATAGGAAGAAGTGGCTCCAGTGATCACCAACACTGGACAATTGAGGAATGGAAAAACATAATCTGGTCTGATGAATCCCAGTTCCTGCTGCGTCATACTGATGGCAGAGTCGGGATTTGGCGTAAGCAGAGTCCGTAGCCCCATCCTGCCTGGTGTCAACGGTACAGGCTGGCGGCGGTGGTGTGGGGAACGCTTTCCTGGCGCATGTTACATCCCATTGATACCAAATAAACAACAATCGAAAGCCACACCTTGTAGAATCAGTGCCCCGAAGAATTCAGGCTATTCTGGAGGCAAAGCGGGGTCTGACCTAAGAACCTAGACACTGAGTGTAACACTTCCTCCATGTGTGTGCTCCCATCCTGTTAGGAGGTAACAGATTACTTTTATGTCAATGGTTTTAAGATGGATTTGTATTGTGTTCCATGGTGTTATTCGCCTCCTAGTGGAGCTTTCTGGTACTTGGACTGTACGCAAACAGGAAGTAGAGAATTTGTTCTGCGCGCATAGTAGCAGCTACAAACAACGCTAGCTATTGATGATTATCTTGTTATTGATAGAGTTAGCTTATACATATCAATCAATGTTGGTTGGTTGTATTTACACACAAATTGCGATGCCTTTCATGTGTGTCGTTAGCTGTATTACGTTGTTCGTGCGTCATGCAAACGAATTGTAAAATATACAATACTGTAGTTTTGTTACTGTTCCTAGTGTAATATGCTTTGTTATTCTACAAAGATGGTTGTACATTATTAGAGTAATGAAAGGAGCCAATTACTATATGAGTAACAATTAGCTATATAGTTTGGCATCATGCCAGATGCATGGTACTTTAGCGCGTGCTTTGTATTTATGCAACTTCAAATGTATCATGTACACAGCTAGCTACAGTATGTCGGTGTGAATTGAATACTAAATGTATAATGTACAGCTAGCTACAGGATGTCGATGTGAATTGAATACTAAAATGTATAATGTACAGCTAGCTACAGGATGTCGATGTGAATTGAATACTAAAATGTATAATGTACAGCTAGCTACAGGATGTCGATGTGAATTGAATACTAAATGTATAATGTACAGCTAGCTACAGGATGTCGGTGTGAATTGAATACTAAATGTATAATGTACAGCTAGCTACAGGATGTCGATGTGAATTGAATACTAAAATGTATCATGTACACAGCTAGCTACAGTATGTCGGTGTGAATTGAATACTAAATGTATAATGTACAGCTAGCTACAGGATGTCGATGTGAATTGAATACTAAATGTATCATGTACACAGCTAGCTACAGGATGTCGGTGTGAATTGAATACTAAATGTATAATGTACAGCTAGCTACAGGATGTCGGTGTGAATTGAATACTAAATGTATCATGTACACAGCTAGCTACAGGATGTCGATGTGAATTGAATACTAAATGTATCATGTACACAGCTAGCTACAGGATGTCGGTGTGAATTGAATACTAAATGTATCATGTACACAGCTAGCTACAGGATGTCGGTGTGAATTGAATACTAAATGTATCATGTACACAGCTAGCTACAGGATGTCGGTGTGAATTGAATACTAAATGTATCATGTACACAGCTAGCTACAGGATGTCGGTGTGAATTGAATACTAAATGTATCATGTACAGCTAGCTACAGGATGTCGATGTGAATTGAATACTAAATGTATAATGCACAGCTAGCTACAGGATGTCGGTGTGAATTGAATACTAAATGTATCATGTACAGCTAGCTACAGGATGTCGGTGTGAATTGAATACTAAATGTATAATGTACAGCTAGCTACAGGATGTCGATGTGAATTGAATACTAAATGTATAATGCACAGCTAGCTACAGTATGTCGGTGTGAATTGAATACTAAATGTATCATGTACAGCTAGCTACAGGATGTCGGTGTGAATTGAATACTAAATGTATAATGTACAGCTAGCTACAGGATGTCGGTGTGAATTGAATACTAAATGTATCATGTACAGCTACAGTGTGTCGGTGTGTATTGAATACTAAAGTATATTCTTTTCTGTATTTTGCCGTTTCACAACATAAACGTTTTCAATATATTAATTCAAGAAAAGTCACGCCTCGGGAGTTTTACTGAAGACGTAGTTGTTAGCGATCTGTCTAGTTCTGCATGGGAACGCAACTCAAGGGCAGAGTAACTTGCATTTGCATCTTTTCGGTAAATGCAATAACCATGTATGAATACTACTACTGCATCATCAAAGGAATTATCTATGTATGTTTCAGAGGTGTGTTAGTGTGTATGTTTCAGAGGTATGTTAGTATGTATGTTTCAGAGGTATGTTTCAGAGGTACGTTAGTATGTATGTTTCAGAGGTATGTTAGTATGTATGTTTCAGAGGTATGTTAGTGTGTATGTTTCAGAGGTATGTTAGTATGTATGTTTCAGAGGTATGTTTCAGAGGTATGTTAGTATGTATGTTTCAGAGGTGTGTTAGTATGTATGTTTCAGAGGTATGTTTCAGAGGTACGTTAGTATGTATGTTTCAGAGGTATGTTAGTATGTATGTTTCAGAGGTGTGTTAGTATGTATGTTTCAGAGGTATGTTTCAGAGGTACGTTAGTATGTATGTTTCAGAGGTATGTTAGTATGTATGTTTCAGAGGTGTGTTAGTATGTATGTTTCAGAGGTGTGTTAGTGTGTATGTTTCAGAGGTATGTTTCAGAGGTATGTTAGTATGTATGTTTCAGAGGTGTGTTAGTATGTATGTTTCAGAGGTATGTTAGTATGTATGTTTCAGAGGTATGTTAGTGTGTATGTTTCAGAGGTATGTTTCAGAGGTATGTTAGTATGTATGTTTCAGAGGTATGTTAGTGTGTATGTTTCAGAGGTATGTTAGTATGTATGTTTCAGAGGTATGTTAGTGTGTATGTTTCAGAGGTATGTTAGTGTGTATGTTTCAGAGGTATGTTTCAGAGGTATGTTAGTATGTATGTTTCAGAGGTATGTTAGTATGTATGTTTCAGAGGTATGTTAGTGTGTATGTTTCAGAGGTATGTTAGTATGTATGTTTCAGAGGTATGTTAGTGTGTATGTTTCAGAGGTATGTTAGTGTGTATGTTTCAGAGGTATGTTAGTGTGTATGTTTCAGAGGTATGTTTCAGAGGTATGTTAGTATGTATGTTTCAGAGGTATGTTTCAGAGGTATGTTAGTGTGTATGTTTCAGAGGTATGTTAGTGTGTATGTTTCAGAGGTATGTTAGTATGTATGTTTCAGAGGTATGTTAGTGTGTATGTTTCAGAGGTATGTTAGTGTGTATGTTTCAGAGGTATGTTTCAGAGGTATGTTAGTATGTATGTTTCAGAGGTATGTTAGTATGTATGTTTCAGAGGTATGTTAGTGTGTATGTTTCAGAGGTATGTTAGTATGTATGTTTCAGAGGTATGTTAGTGTGTATGTTTCAGAGGTATGTTAGTGTGTATGTTTCAGAGGTATGTTAGTGTGTATGTTTCAGAGGTATGTTTCAGAGGTATGTTAGTATGTATGTTTCAGAGGTATGTTTCAGAGGTATATTAGTGTGTATGTTTCAGAGGTATGTTTCAGAGGTATGTTAGTATGTATGTTTCAGAGGTATGTTTCAGAGGTATGTTAGTGTGTATGTTTCAGAGGTATGTTAGTATGTATGTTTCAGAGGTATGTTAGTATGTATGTTTCAGAGGTATGTTAGTGTGTATGTTTCAGAGGTATGTTAGTGTGTATGTTTCAGAGGTATGTTAGTGTGTATGTTTCAGAGGTATGTTTCAGAGGTATGTTAGTATGTATGTTTCAGAGGTATGTTTCAGAGGTATATTAGTGTGTATGTTTCAGAGGTATGTTTCAGAGGTATGTTAGTATGTATGTTTCAGAGGTATGTTTCAGAGGTATGTTAGTGTGTATGTTTCAGAGGTATGTTAGTATGTATGTTTCAGAGGTATGTTAGTATGTATGTTTCAGAGGTATGTCAGTTTGTATGTTTCAGAGGTATGTTAGTATGTATGTTTTAGAGGTATGTTTCAGAGGTATGTTAGTGTGTATGTTTCAGAGGTATGTTAGTGTGTATGTTTCAGAGGTATGTTAGTGTGTATGTTTCAGAGGTATATTAGTGTGTATGTTTCAGAGGTATGTTTCAGAGGTATGTTAGTATGTATGTTTCAGAGGTATGTTAGTGTGTATGTTTCAGAGGTATGTTAGTGTGTATGTTTCAGAGGTATGTTAGTGTGTATGTTTTAGAGGTATGTTTCAGAGGTGTGTTAGTGTGTATGTTTCAGAGGTATGTTAGTGTGTATGTTTCAGGGGTATGTTAGTGTGTATGTTTCAGAGGTGTGTTAGTATGTATGTTTCAGAGGTATGTTAGTGTGTATGTTTCAGAGGTGTGTTAGTATGCATGTTTCAGAGGTATGTTAGTGTGTATGTTTCAGAGGTGTGTTAGTATGTATGTTTCAGAGGTATGTTAGTGTGTATGTTTCAGAGGTGTGTTAGTATGTATGTTTCAGAGGTATGTTAGTGTGTATGTTTCAGAGGTATGTTAGTATGTATGTTTCAGAGGTATGTTTCAGAGGTATGTTAGTATGTATGTTTCAGAGGTATGTTAGTATGTATGTTTCAGAGGTATGTTAGTATGTATGTTTCAGAGGTATGTTTCAGAGGTATGTTAGTATGTATGTTTCAGAGGTATGTTAGTATGTATGTTTCAGAGGTATGTTAGTATGTATGTTTCAGAGGTATGTTTCAGAGGTATGTTAGTATGTATGTTTCAGAGGTATGTTTCAGAGGTATGTTAGTATGTATGTTTCAGAGGTATGTTAGTATGTATGTTTCAGAGGTATGTTAGTATGTATGTTTCAGAGGTATGTTTCAGAGGCCTTCGGAAAGTATTCAGACCCCTTTTACTTTTTCAACATGTTGTCACGTTTCAGCCTTATTCTAAAATGGATTTAAAAAATATATATATATATATATTAGTTCTCATTACAACAGCAAGATACAGCAAAGCAGTGTGACACAAACAGCAACACAGAGTTACACCTGGAATAAACAAACATATAGTCAATAATACAGTAGAAAACTCTATATACAGTGTGTGAGAGGTGTCTGGTGGTAGTTTCATACTGTGAGAGGTGTCTGGTCCTGGTAGTTTCAGACTGTGAGAGGTGTCTGGTCCTGGTAGTGTCATACTGTGAGAGGTATCTGGTCCTGGTAGTGTCACACTGTGAGAGGTGTCTGGTGGTAGTTTCATACTGTGAGAGGTGTCTGGTCCTGGTAGTTCCATACTGTGAGAGGTGTCTGGTCCTGGTAGTGTCATACTGTGAGAGGTGTCTGGTCCTGGTAGTTCCATACTGTGAGAGGTGTCTGGTCCTGGTAGTGTCACACTGTGAGAGGTGTCTGGTCCTGGTAGTTTCATGCTGTGAGAGGTGTCTGGTCCTGGTAGTGTCATACTGTGAGAGGTGTCTGGTCCTGGTAGTGTCACACTGTGAGAGGTGTCTGGTCCTGGTAGTTTCATGCTGTGAGAGGTGTCTGGTCCTGGTAGTTATGGGTAGTTCCATACTGTGAGAGGTGTCTGGTCCTGGTAGTTTCATGCTGTGAGAGGTGTCTGGTCCTGGTAGTTTCATACTGTGAGAGGTGTCTGGTCCTGGTAGTTCCATACTGTGAGAGGTGTCTGGTCCTGGTAGTGTCATACTGTGAGAGGTGTCTGGTCCTGGTAGTTCCATACTGTGAGAGGTGTCTGGTCCTGGTAGTATCATACTGTGAGAGGTGTCTGGTCCTGGTAGTGTCACACTGTGAGAGGTGTCTGGTCCTGGTAGTGTCACACTGTGAGAGGTGTCTGGTCCTGGTAGTTCCATACTGTGAGAGGTGTCTGGTCCTGGTAGTTATGGGTAGTTCCATACTGTGAGAGGTGTCTGGTCCTGGTAGTTATGGGTAGTTCCATACTGTGAGAGGTGTCTGGTCCTGGTAGTTATGGGTAGTTCCATACTGTGAGAGGTGTCTGGTCCTGGTAGTTTTATACTGTGAGAGGTGTCTGGTCCTGGTAGTTTCATACTGTGAGAGGTGTCTGGTCCTGGTAGTTTCATACTGTGAGAGGTGTCTGGTCCTGGTAGTTTCATACTGTGAGAGGTGTCTGGTCCTGGTAGTGTCATACTGTGAGAGGTGTCTGGTCCTGGTAGTGTCATACTGTGAGAGGTGGCTGGTGGTAGTTCCATGCTGTGAGAGGTGTCTGGTCCTGGTAGTGTCATACTGTGAGAAGTGTCTGGTGGTAGTTCCATACTGTGAGAGGTGTCTGGTCCTGGTAGTTCCATACTGTGAGAGGTGTCTGGTCCTGGTAGTTTCATACTGTGAGAGGTGTCTGGTCCTGGTAGTGTCATACTGTCAGAGACGCAAACTCGGTCTCAACCTTTAAGTCTCTACTGAAGACTCATCTCTACAGTGGGTCATATGATTGAGTGTAGTCTGGCCCAGGATTGTGAAGGTGAACGGAAAGGCTCTGGAGCAACGAACCGCCCTTGCTGTCTCTGCCTGGCCAGTTCCCCTCTTTCCACTGGGATTCTCTGACTCTAACCCTATTACAGGGGCTGAGTCACTGGC